>NC_089580.1:127609434-127711060 GCF_019320115.1 Miscanthus floridulus | reverse complement strand
ATGGGAAGATGAGGATGTGCGTAGATTTCACAGATCTAAACAAAGCCTGCAAGAAAGATACATTTTTGCTACCAAGGATAGATACCTCTGTTGATAAGACGGCGAGTTGTAAGTGATTTTCACTCCTAGACTGTTTCTTAGGATATCACCAGATCTAGCTCAACAAGGAAGATGAAAAAAAAGACAAGCTTCACTACACCCTTTGGAAATTATTGTTACATCAGAATGCCTGAAGGGCTCAAAAATACAGGCTCAACCTTCACCAGAAGGACAAAAGCGGTTCTCAGCCCTCAGCTACAGAAAAACATCATAACCTACGTCGATGATATTGTGGCGATGAGCAAGAATGAAGATCACATTACAGATGTCACAAAGACCTTTGCCAATCTCAGGGTAGTCGGGCTCAAACTAAATGTAGAAAAGTGTGTCTTCGGCGTGAGCCAAGGCAAAATGTTTGGGTATATTATAGGACCCAAAGGCATAAGAGCAAATTTAGAAAAAATGAAGGCCATAATCTCAATGGTAGAACCATCAACCAATAAGGAAGTCTAGAAGCTCATAGGAAGATTAGCAGCGCTAAACAGGTTCATCTCAAAGTCGGCAGAGCGTAGTCTCCCTTTTTTCAAAGCTTTGAGGGGCGGAGACAAAGTAGAATGGGGGCCAAAACAATCAAAGGCTTTCTAGTAGCTCAAAAACTACATGGCTACCAAACTCTTGATCATAGTACCAGACCTAGAGGCACCACTATTGTTATATGTCGCAACCTCCGACCATGCAGTCAGTGGAGTGCTTGTTCAGGAAAAAGAAGAAGAATTGAAGGTCATTCAACAACATGTGTATTACATCTCAAAAGTGCTATCAGGTGCAAAGTTGAACTATACAGAAATCGAAAAGATAGCCTACGTGGTTTTGATCTCATCTAGAAAGTGGAAGCATTACTTCTAAGCGTACGAAATAACAGTGCCATCATCATAGCCGCTCAGAGACATATTCAGTAACAAAGAAGCCTATGGAAGAATAGGGAAATGGGCAACAGAGTTGTCCCAATTTGATCTCAACTATGTGCCAAGAACAGCGATAAAATCACAAGCCTTAGCAGATTTTATGGCAGATTGGACACCTTCAGTACTTCAAAGTTCACCAACTCAAGCTTAGGTCTAGACACTTTATACAGATGGGGCCTAGGGTCACCTAGGAGCAGGAGCCTCCGCCATGCTGATAGCACCATTAGGCCTCCGATCCAAGTATGCAGACACACTAGAGTTTAAAGCAATAAACAATATTGCAAAGTACGAAGGCCTCATACTTCGACTCAACAATGCAAAGGCACTTGGCACAAAAATAGTATTAGCAAAAATAGACTCTTAGGTTGTAGCTGGGCAAGTCAAAAAAGAGTATATGGCATGAGAGCCAGAGTTGGTCAAATACTTGGCGATAATAAGGGAACTAGAGCGAAGGTTCAAGGGATTCACCTTGAAATACATACCAAGGGCAGAGAATTCAGAGGTTGATGAGCTGGTGAAGGCAGCAGCAAACAATCTACCCATATCTGATAGAACATTCTACTAGGTACTCCAAGTACTAGCAACGCAAGCAACTGCTAAGGCATTCAAGCAAGTCCTACTCACAGAGTTCAAAGACTGGAGACAGATGACCATTGATCAGATAAACAACGTGCAGCACTCAGAAGACGAGGCAAGCATAGCAAGAATGGCTGCCAGGGCAAGAAGCTATACACTAGTAGATGGGATCCTATACAAAAAAGGCATAGTCCAACCACTACTCAAATGCATAACCCAGAATGAAGGCAAGGAACTCCTTCGAGAAATTCACACCAGAATTTGTGGATCTCACATAAGCCCAAGAGCATTGTCTGCAAAAGCCATTAGGTAAGGATTCTACTGGCCCACCCACATCAAAGATGCATAAGAAATTGTCAAGACATGTGAAGCATGCTAGAGCACCACCCCACACCAGTCAAAGCCTTTAGCCGTAGTACAACTCATTCCACCCACCTGACCATTACAAAGATGGGGCATGGACCTTGTTGGGCCATTGCCACCTTCGCAAGGGGAACAAATTTGTAGTTGTAGCAATCGAGTACTTCACAAGATGGATTGAGGCAAAACCACTAGCAACCATCATATCAGAATCTATAAAAAAATCTTCTAGTAAAATATCATTTGTAGATTTGGAGTGCTAAGAACCCTCATGGTAGACAATGGAAAATAGTTTGATTCAGATAGGTTCAAAGAGTTCTGCAAGAGTCTAGGGACAACACTAGCCTTCGCCTTAGTTTACCATCTAGAATCAAACAAACCATTAGAAAGAGCTAACAGAATAGTATTCTTAGCAATATCAAAAACATTGTTCAACCTTCGCAAGGGAAAGTGGATCGAGGAACTACCGAAGGTGGTGTGGTCTCATAACACCACAACATCCAGGGCAATGGGTTTCACACCATTCAAACTACTATATGGAGAGGAAGCAATGCTACCCAAGGAGGTCATGCATCAGAGCCTCCAGGTGATGAAGCAAGCTTTGGCAGCAGATGAAGAATATTCTAAAGAAACAATCGACGGCACAAGACTAGAAGCAGTACAAAACATCACCAAATACCAAGAGCAGACCTAGAAGTGGAGAGATAGCTATGTAGTTAGAAAACACATACAACACGAAGAACTAGTCCTAAGAAGGAAGCCGAATGCAACGAATGCAGGAAAACTCCAACCAAAGTGGGAAGGTCCATACATGGCGAAGGTCGCCGAAAGGCCAGGGTCATTTTACCTAACAGATAGCGAAGGAAGGACAACTATCCACACCTAGGACATCGATAATTTGCACAGGTTTTACATATAGCTGTAAGAGGAGGGCCTTCGCAGAACTATAAGCGAAGGTCACCTCAGGTTATTTTAGTGTCCTTTCCATTTCCTCTTTTTACATTTCATGCAAAAGGGCATGTAGTCTTTTCCTCACAAAAGGGGGACTCCTAGCGAAGGTGAGGTTTTTAACGAGGCAAGACCCATGTAAAACCCTCTAAAATATAAAGTGAATTCCCCCAGAAGCACTGGGAAAAGCAAAGGTCGAAAGTGGTTAGCAACGGAGCCACAACATTCGACAAACAATATCACGACAAAGGGGACCTTCCATTGCCCATAGCCGAAGGCTACAAAGCATGGAACGACCTCTGTGGCTAGAACAGCCTGTAGCCTTAACAAACCCTGTCCACAATCAGGCATCAAGGAATTATCAAAAATGGTCAAAAGGACACAAACCCGACAAAGACCTGCCTTCACTGCAGGCATCGGGCAGAAAAAGACCCGGTGAAGACCTGTTTTTATCAGGCACTAGGTGACAGTCAAAAATTAAAGACTAAAGTACAACAACATTTAAGAACCAAAGATACACCAAGTATAAACCAATCTTCCAAACTCATTACGACATCAAAACATATCAAAACAATAAACCTCGACCAACTACCAAATTTTTTTAAGCATACAAGCAGAAGACTATAAAATGGGACATCCCCCCGCACCAGCCCTAGTCAGTGCATCACTATACCTCTAGCTCTAGAGAGCGCTAGGGGGAAGGCCAAGGCAAAGAAAACCTAACAAACTATAGAGCAAGACAAGAAAACAATGGAGGCGGGAGTATCCATAAAAATAAGAGGGTCATAGGATACCGTGCGAAGACTCATAATCATAGCAGCTTGTGCTGCCTGGCGAAGACCATAGAGAGGTTGTACGCGTCTACCACTGGGTGATGTACAGCCTCTAGTGGGTGTTGTGCAGCTGCACCTTATCAAGAACCAGCTAGTATCAGAGGTTGCGGAAGGGTATCGCACGAAGACTTGTAACATTCCCCCACAACCAAAGATACCGACTGGTATGGCTCGATATTAATCATGTTCGATGGGAGCGCAGTTTCTCTAGCATGGTCGAAGGCAACAAAACACTTATCCAGGCGCAAGCAAAGACAATGCGCAAGCATGAGTTCAACAGCCTTTGTTGCTTACTAAAATTACACTATGGCCTCTAGAGAAGCACCAAGGGTGAAGACTAGCACCTTCGATGAATGCTCAAATTGGGCCAAAGCCTTCACAACAACTACAAGATCAAATACGAGCACCTCGGCTCTTTTGCGCCGACGTGCTAGAACCTCCCCGGCAACAACTAGAGACCAAAAAGTAGAGGCTACAACAAAAGAAACAAATGTCGGAGCCTCCGCATAGGACACAACGCCAAAGGCTACCACCTTAACTCCTTCGCACAGACGTGCAAGCTCATCCCCAACGACAACCAGAGAAGAAAGAAGCGGAGGTAAGAGTAAGAAAAATAAGCGCCATTAGCTAGAACTCTTTGGCCTAAATTGTAATTTGGACAAGATCCTACAACTAAACAAGTGTCCATCCAGGGTACAAACTTCATTTAGAAGAAAACAAGTAGATTACAAGTGCATTACATGTGCAATCCTCAAAGAGAACACCAAAACTATACAAAAGCTCGAAGGCAGCAAACAAGGCAAAAACGCCTAAGGCGTTAAGCCTTACTGTCATAAATTATAGAGGTGCGAAGGCTAGTCAAATAGCGTAACTTAAAATGCAAGAAACTTAATAGGCGGGCGAGGCCCTCGCTAGGCAAGAGACCTAACAAATTCCGTGTGTTCATCATCAATGTCGTACGTTATGAAGGCAAACATCTCGCAAACATGAGGCCTAGGAAAAGTCTCACAATAATACTCCCATAGTTCACCGCTAATAGAAACACTATCTTGGTACATAGTCATAGGAAGCACGTCCTGCATAGGCCCAAAAGAGGAAACCTGCATAGGACAAATCTACAATTAAAACATAGACGACGAAGGAAACAACTAAACAACAAAAACCACAATATACATAGAGGATGAGCTCTTGCAACCTATCACCTCCGGCCACAACTAAGACTAACAACTAGAAGCCTAAACACTACACCTCCGGATCAGTAGGAGTAGAGCTAGAATTCTCTGGCTCTTGGGTCTCGGCACCACTGCTTGGAACCTTTCAGGCCACCACCTCCCCAGCATCAGAAGTTCACACCTTCACAGCAGCATGAGCAGCCTTCGCCTTTTGCAGCTCCTAAGCACAAGGTAGAAGCCAGTAGCATAAAACAAGGTACAAAAGAGATAACAAAAAACCACAGACCAGATTTATCTAAAAAGAAGAGAGAGAGAGAGAGAGAGAGAGAGAGAGAGAGAGAGAGAGCCAACCGTAGCTCGCCGGGCCTCCACCATCGACCAAGAGTCCACCCGACCAAACTTCACCTAGAAAGACTTTATGAAATTCCACGTTGACCTGGCAACACCACGTGAAGTCTTCCTGAGCTCAATCGGGCTCCCAATATCCTTATTCTCCTTAAAGCTCCCAACGTGCGAATAGCCTGACTGAATTAGCATCTTGGAAAAGTTCATGGTGGCAGAAAGTGCTCCAAAATAACCGCCCTGCCAATAAAATCCAGAAGCTTGGCAAAGTTGAACTTCGTCCAAGAAAAGATGTTGTATGGCGAAGGGTCAGCAGGCAATGAAGAGGTAACACCCCCAAACTGACCAAGTGCCTCAGAATAAAGCTTAGCTGCCATGAGAACAACAGCACTAGCGTCCTCCAAGCATTTGGTAAACAGATTCACTTGAGCGCCCAAGGCCGTGCTAGACTCCCTCTTTGTGGCCAGCTCCTTGCAAAGGTTCTTAGTGGTCTCAACAGCCTTCAAAACACGCTCGGCAGCTAGCTGCTCAATAGCCTTTGTGCTCTCTAAAGCCTTGCTCAAAGATTCCACCTTTTCTTTCAAGTCTTCAACATCAGACCTAGCCGTGCGGAGGCCCATGACCTCATTCATGAGTCAGGCCTTCTCGGCCTCAACCATTTCTAGCTCCTTCTTCAAGGCTTTAATAGCCAAGTCATGATCCTATAGCACCTGGTTTTAAGAACAAAACTAGATACACACCATATGTGAGCCTAGGAAGTCAAATCACACATATGGCTACAAATAGAGGTAATATCAATAGACAATGCTTAAAATATGTAGTGTACTTAATACAAAGAATATAACCTTAGATAATAGATAGCGGAAAGACACTCCATTCTTTAGGCGAAAGCTCCAAATCCACAGAGACAGTTGACTGGTTGATCACAAGCCTAACTCCTCTAGACTCTAGAAATCTGGTACCCATCTGAGATTTTTCCAAAGAATTAAAAAGTAAAGCAAGTGTAAGTACATGTCGTACTCAGCAATATAATATGGGGTTCATGAGGCTCAAAAGGTATACACTGGTTTAACTACGATTAGCTTTTAATAAGTCATAGTTTTAAGCAATTAAGTAGCAACAAGTTTATCACAAGCCCATATAAACACATGATCACATAAACAAGAATAATGAGTAGCATAAATAATTAACCATTAGTGATTATCTATTCCATAAGGGTCCAAGGCCGCTCATAACCATGAGCACGGCTGATATACTAGTTTTATACTCTGCAGAGGTTGTACACTTTCACCATAAGCCGTGATTTACCCTTTCGCCCAAGGTAGCCAATCTCTTGACCCACTTCCTAGGAAGGTCGGCAGGGTTCACTATGAAGTCTTTCAAAGGTTCATCTAACAAGTGTAACCCACTAAGGATTCCCCATCAACTAGTAAGATCCCCCAAGGTGTGACTAACAAAAAGACATAGAAACCAAAATGCACCCCCTTGGCAGGTCGCAAGATCAAACCAATCGAAGCCCCTCTTGCGCCTTTCGGTAAACTACCACAAGCTAGAAAAGGTACTCATACTTAACTAAAGCCAGAGCCATGTAGCACTCATGGTTGTACTATAAGTCCCGGATAATCCCTTACAGATAAGTCCTTAAGGAGAGGAATCTAGAGCATCACAAAAACTATGCTCTAGCCCTCTTGGTTTTATGTTGCTAAAAAGCATCTTTTATGTTTATTGCATAATCCATTAATCAAGTTACAAGATCATGGTCTTCAATAGACACTAGCATCACTACCCAATGCAATAATCCCATAGGTGTCAAGGTACGAGTACAAAGCTAGGAAATCCTTGGTGGTAATCAAAGTAGACATATATAGTATGAATTAAATGAAATTAATGATGAATAGGATAACAAGGATGATCCCATGCTATACTTGCCTTAAAACTCAGATCCTTCTTCTAGACTAGACCTTCAAAGAATCGCTTCTTGATCGCCAACGCAAAGCTCATCGACAGGACATGATCATAGAACATCACACAAGCATCCAAGCACAAACATGCATAGCGAATAAATACTATAGATTAGAGCAATATACCAATCAATGAAAAAGGTTTAAAAACTAATCTACGCATTGCTACGAGCACACAGACGCAAAAAGTACGCTAATCGGAGCTATGATGCAAAAGAAACGTATACCGTAAGATTTACATTTATAGGAGAAAAAGAAAACTATAGGCTTAATTTATTTTAATTATATATAAAACATGTATAAGACATTTGAAATATCTAAATTGGATTAAGTCAAATTATATTTGAATTAGAAAACCAAAAGAAATATCAATTATATTTTATTTATAAATCTAGTTGCAAAATCATTAATCAAGATATGATTTAAAGCATGAAATTCCAAAGCTAGTTACATGGCAAACATTGTTACTAACGCATAGATTACATCGTTATGAAGCTAACGCAACTTGAACAGGTCAAAACGGAGTTAAAACGGAGAAGACATGCTTAAAACAAATCAGTGGCAAAACTGTAAATAACTAGATTTTATTTCAAATTAAAATAAATCAAAAATTGGAATTTTGAATCTGGAGTGGACTGCGGGTTCTAATAAGGAGTAACGCAGGGTATCTTAAGCAAAAGTGCACGATGAAGGGGTATGCGATCTGGTTCGCTGATCTGAGAACGAACGGACGAGAGGGTTGGGGAGGAGTTCCTGGCCGGAACAGGAGACCGGCACGGTGGTGCCATAGCCAGCGGTGAGCACTTCATTGGAGCAACTCGGAGGAGGGTCTAGAGACCATGGTTCGCTCTGTGGAAAAGACTAGGACGTAGAGGAGGTGATGGAGAGCTCACCTAGGGTATTAGAGTCGGCTTGGAGCAAGCGGGGTTCGTCCTGGTGTTCGACAGGGCAGCTCAGGGTTCATGTGAACATTCGATAGCAGCATGTGCGACAGAGAGGGTGAGAGAGAGGGCAACAGTGGCATCTAGGGCTTCGAAACCTCAAGACGTAGAGCAGAAGATGACTTTGGACGACAGCGAAGCAGTGGCCGGCGCCAATGGAGGCGGCGAGCGAGCTCTGCACTTCGGCGAGATCCCGAGCGGGCGATGGTGTAGCTAGGCGAGTGACGTGGCTGCTCTAGGGTTTTGGTAGGGTGGCGCGGCAATGGGGAATCCCTTTTATAGGGCGTAGGCATGGGGCACACAACCAATCACGGAAATCAGGTGACCCGAGTCAGAGCAGAGTCTGTGTTGGTCACAAACGGGAGGAAGGAGAAGGGCGCTGACTGGTGGGGCCCGGTGGTCAGCGAGAGAGAGGGAGAGGTGAGACCAAGCTGGGCTCCTCCAGGCTGGACCGAAAGGGAGGGAGTGAAGGGGCTGGGCCTAAGGGAGTGGGCCAGGCCTTGCTGGCTACCAAGCTGAGGGAAGGAGAGAGAGTGGGCCTTCGGTCCAAAATGAGAAGTAACAGATGTCCATTTTTTTCCTTTTCCTTTCTTTCAGAGTCTACTCCAAAACCATTTTCAAAAGTAATTTGAATCACTTTGAATTTTAGTCAAAACCAAACATCACAATAAAGAATATGCACCTGCATGTATGCAAAAAAAATGTTGCTAAGCCTTATGACGAATTTTGGTTTAATGAAAATTTTATTTTCCTATGTTTTCATGAGCACACAAATACAAAATTAAATCATTATAGCTCTATTTCAAAAGAAGCAAATTTTAGGGTGTTACAGATCCAGGACAGCCTGTGTGCCGCGTTCCTCAAGGGCCTCCTCAGGATGGTGGCTCTACAAAGACAAAACTCAACAAAGTTACAAACATACAAGAAAGAAGCAAAAAAAAAGAAACGACAAAGATAATACATACCACGCACTGCTGCTCCAAATTGTACTGCAACAACTTGAAATAATCCACATGTTTCAAATGATGACGAAGATGACCTAACGACAAGGAAAATGTATGAAAAGTAAGATCAAAAGCGAAGAAATGTGGATTAGAAAAGCAAGCTCCAATATCGTTGTAAATTGCCTCAAGGCACTCCGCCCACCCACTTATTGTGTTGTCGGAAGCCCCTACAACATAAGCAAAGCATCAGAAAAAAACTAAAATAAAGGAGAAGCCAAATAACCGAAAGGAGAAGCAAAGACTACCTTCTCAACAGCCGCGACATACTCATCAGCAGTCATGTCCTCCGCCTACCTCACATCAAAACGAGGAAACGGGAATCCAACCCCATCGTCAAAAATGGGCAAGTTGACCATTTCAATCCTCATCACAGGCCTGTTCCATCCCAGTGGCCAACACTTCGATGCCACCATCTCCTCCAGCAGATCATGGCCTCCTGAATAACGACAGGCCAAGGTGAAGGCCCTGTCACAAGCTTCGCGCCCCTCCATGACCTCTGGTCTAGGAGTCTCTTGGGTTGAAGGCTTCATCGGAGTCATAACTGAAACCCGTGGATAACGAGTATGCTTTTTCCCTTCGCTATCCGTGGAGGTTACGCCGCCAGTCCTAATATAGAACCAATACTGCATCTAGTCCTTATTCCAATTATTCTTCTGGGCAAAAGAAATCTCTAATCTCTCGCCTTTCTGTTGCCTCTTAGGCAAGAAAGCACAGCTGCCATACTAGGCAACAAGCTGGTCTTTACCGACCTTCTTGGGCTGTCGTTGAAGCTCATAATATTCACATAATGTGCTAATGTGTGGTTCTGCACCATAAGACAGACAGGCCCAACAAAACTTGCTCAAATTAAGGATACCATTTGGAGTGAGGTGATGCAGCTATACCTCAAAAGCCTCCAAGGTGTGGTGAAGAAACCACGCGGAAGGGAAGCAAAGACCACAGGCAAAAACAACACAAAACATGATGGCATCAGCAGCCTGCAGCTTAGGCACCATCTCACCCAGCGGAGGCTTTGCCTTCCCAATGCCAAAACTACCTTCTTGTTCCAAGGCCTCGATCATATCCTTCGTCATGGGTGAAGGCCCAAAGTCCCATGTCCTGCCAGCACCAGCCATATCTTCTGCTTCTTTGGCAATAATTAGATCAGCAACAGAGGCCTCGACACTAGCAAGATCCTCCTCCAAATCAATAGTCGCCGCAATAGCAACCATACACTCCTCAAAACGCGTAGACCACCCAATAGACCTAACTCCAAGAAGCTAGGAGTAGGGGCTGAAGAAGGTAGCCCGACATGGGGGATGACTAATAGGCAAAGCCACCTCCGAGAGTTAAGAAGGACAAAAAAATGTGAAGGCTACCAAAGAGCAAGCGAAGGCCAAAAGCAAGCAAGGAAGAACAAGAAAGCGCTAGCTATGAAAGTGATGGCTCGAACGTAGGTAGGGAAGCCTTCACCTACCGCCCCTTATATAGGCCACGGGCGGACATTTCAACTTATGTGCCAATAGTCACATCCGTCTAGCAACACGTTAGTTCCTAAGCCACCACAACCAGTAAGAAAAAGACACGTCATAGCCACAATGGTCTGATCTGGGTGACCCAGGGGGAAAGGGGGAAGCCTTCGCAACTCAATATCAACAGTAAAAATTGAGGGTCACGGCCCGCTCGTATTAGACCATGCCCTCAAGGGGGGAACTATTGGGACATAGAGATTTGAGTAGTGGAAGCTTATACATAACGCCAACCATCTACATGTGTGAGGGCGTGCAGGTGGGTCAGAAGGAGCCTTCATAACCTACCAACGGCTAGGCAGAGGCCAGAATGCAGGGGCATCAAGGCAAGCTGTCAGGACACGGATATGAGCTGTGGAGACTAAGGCACACTTCAACAATAGGAACTAACATTAACTGGTTGCAGGAATGATGTGTAGGGAAGTTGACCAGAGGCCTTTGCCCCTATGGCCCCACTCGGCGAAGGCCAATGGAACGCAATGAAGGATCCAGCGGTGTCAGCAAAGGCGACAGATAGAGCGGTGAGACGGAGGCCTAGGCAAAGCCTTCCCAGGCAAAGATCACGAGGAGCCCTTGAAGACCTCCGCTGGCAAGGAAGAAGTTCCTACAGAGATATGATGCTGGGCCATGGGCCGCCTGCAAGCACGCGAGCATGGCCCAAGAAGCAGAGGTAGTTGAAGAAAAGAATACCTAAGCTACCCTTAGCAGTTTGTATTAGCAGGGGCATATTCCTAGAATGTGCTCCAGCTATCAAAGGGCAAAGATGTAAAGTAGGAAGGTAGCAAACAGTGTCCTATAAAAGGGAGATTTGAGCCCTGTGTAAAGGGAGGTTGGTGAATACATTTATGAAACCCTAATTATGTTTGGGCCCACTGACCACTCTCTATCAGCCTTCGCCTAGGAGCTTCGCCCAGGCGGAGACTCCACCGTTTCATACTTGCTGCAAACCTAGTTTTCCAACATGGACTATGCTAGCATATTAACTGATCTTTGAAGGGTCAATTTAGTCAACAAATAGTATAATCCATAAACAAAGTATTTAATACTTTAGCCCAGCAACTAGAAGTTTAAGTCCTACCTTGAATATGTTGTTGTACACTGAATAGTGCACTTGATATGTGAATTTCATGTCAGAATCAATGAATACTAGAAGTATGATTGGATTCTATGGAACACTAGAAATGATTATTCATAGATGATGCATGTAGCATATTACTACTTGAAGTAACTATGGCATGAAAAGGGGGAGGAATTTTGGGTAAAGGCATAAGAAAATGTGGGTAATATATATTTAATAGGCATAGCCTTCCTAAATCTATCTTTAAGTGCATGTATCAGGACTTGAAGTACTAGCCGCATCCCTTCTGGCCGAGTTAACTTTCTCTACATTGCACTAATTCCAAGCAAGCTTGTAGCTTTGTATTTTGTTGTTATCTATTACGTTGGAT
Source organism: Miscanthus floridulus (assembly GCF_019320115.1). Classification (NCBI taxonomy): domain Eukaryota; kingdom Viridiplantae; phylum Streptophyta; class Magnoliopsida; order Poales; family Poaceae; genus Miscanthus; species Miscanthus floridulus. The sequence continues at coordinate 127,698,963 of NC_089580.1, read as the reverse complement.
TGAATACCAACATTCCACATTACACATGAATGTGTATCACAATGTTGTGCTCTCGTGGAGCTACAACTACCTCCACTCCTGCATGAATATTAGTATAGCAAATACATTTGTAGCCAGTAGCTACCTTTGCACTTCCCTCATAATTACATTGGCTAGGTAGTTTGCTATGTCTATATAGTTCTCGTTAAACTAAGAAATATTTTGCTTTCATTGTATCGCATGCATAAGCAATAGATTGGTCTAGGGTCAAGTAGCCTAAGATCAGGGGGAGTTGGTTAATCTAAAAGGGCCAATCTAAAATTGGCTAAATGGAGAAGTGACACACTTGAATGAACTAAATTATAGTGGAAAATGAGTTAATAGATAAAACACTTAATGATGATTTGGGATTTCTGAAGAAAAAACATTTGGGGAATTTTGTATTAACGACAATTAGAAATTTCTAGAAGAAATTCCATATGAATCTAAATGTTGCACATTTTATATATTTGAAGTATATGATCCATTTTTATGTATGAGTACTTGGATTAATTATTTGGGCTAAACAATAAAGAAGCTAGACAATGAAATAGTATTCTAAACTATGATATGTGCAAATTAGGGGGAGAACACCCTAGAGTTTATAGGAATGATGAACATTCTTTATTGCACTTTATGTATTATAGCTCACTACATATAATGTATAATAACCCCTATATTTAAATGTGTGTGAATATTTTCCATAAAATTTCATCATAGCATACATGAATGGGCCTCCACTTGCAATTGAAGATGCATGAATTTAATTATTTTTAGCCCATGATAGGGGATATATTTTGAAGTATGCTATTAAAGATCTAATATTGGCATTAGGGGGAGAGAAAGCCTATTTTGAATGCCAAATATTATTTCCACAGAAGAAAACTGATCTAAAGAAAATATTCCTAGAAGCTTGAAGCAGGAACAATATCACGCACTAAATCAAACAATAGTTTGATTAATGCTCTTGTGAAGCATGAAGCGGAGCATATGCCAGATATTTCTAAAAAATGATAGGAGTAACTTGAAGTTATAAACCAGAAGTTGTGTTTACTAGTAGTAAACTAAATATTATATACTATCAAGCTAAAATCTATGGAGACACCTGTGGATTCTAGTTTAATATATACTTGACAAATAAAATAAGAACAAACTCCTCCATTCTCATGAAGAGAACACCTCATGAAGAAGGTTAAGCACCTTATGAAGAGGATCATCATGAAGATGAGATCCAACACACTAAGCATGCGCATCATAGTGTTGGGTACGCAGAACAATAAATTATCTCTTGTTTGGGAAATGACAAAGAGATAGGATAATCTCACAATGCGAGAATATTGGGAGAAAATAATAGTTGTCGACAACGCTACCTCTATAATTGCAAATGTTTCTCTAATGAGAACCCGAATCTAGAAAACAAAGTCCATGGCAAAGTCGCATGTAGCGATTATATCGGGTCAATGAAGAAAGCAATTGAGGTTGAATCTCCTACTAAGAAGAAATAAATGTTATGCTATATCTCTAGCAAATGAAATAAATGAATATGAAATATGCAGTTAATAAGTGGATTATGAAGATCCATATAGTTCTTGAAGAATATAAATCGCCACATATGGAAATTAAATCTCATACAAAGTATTAAAAAGTCTAAGGTATAATATATTCCTGAATGAATATTAAAGTCTCAAGAAGAGCATGTCCTAGAAGGAACAATCGTCGAATGATTTTGTAGTTAATAACACTATCTCATTGTGTATAGCACATAATAATCTCTCATGTAGTAGAGAATATATCTCATAGAAGAGAAATATTATTCACTAAGAATGAGAACATCCTTTAAGGATTTAATCCATGAAGGATTTACTAGTCGATTCTTGAAAAGCACCATTAATCCTTGAAGTGAATGTAGACCCGAGAAAAAGAAAACAAGCAATCCTAAATACCATGAAGGTGTCATACAAACACTTACAAAGTGTATATTGTAAAGCTAGCAACAAAGTTTTGATATCCTATAAATACCATAGAAGGTATGAGAATAATGGTGATTTTGGCAATTGAATTATCCCCTAAATACCAAATGCAAGACTAAATTTATTATTTAGTGGTACAATCAAAATCCCAAAGATTTATAAAGAATGTAATTTGAAAATCCACTAAGGAAGAATTAGAGAAGTATTCAAACTCTAAGTATAAGTTTGATACACTATCTACAAGATATTGAATATTGTAAACTATTTACCCCATAATCCTCTAAAAGGATTTATTATCCCAAAGGATAAATTTTATTTGTTTTACACAACTAATAAGTGGTCATCTATGCATGAAGCATATTGCTCTTGTTTACTCATATTATAATTCATAGAAGAATTGTGAGCCAATATTTTGAAAGATATTATCGGTGCAGAAAGTGACCAACACGTAAATATTTGTAGTTTTGCCGTACGTTGTGATCGGATGTGGCCTAGCACTCAATGACACAGGATTTATACTAGTTCAGGCAACGTGTCCTACGTCTAATTTGAGTCGGTCGATGACTTTATTCCTAAGCCTAGGTGCTCAAAGTTTGCTGTGGGGTTACAAACAGAAGGGAGAAAGATGGGGGTGCAAGAGGTTCGGTTGGACTCTAGTCTAAAGGGCCGAGAGTGATGGGAGCTCCACTATGCGCTAAGTGTTTGAGCGTGTGCTCGAGGTTTGAACCTAGTGGTTCTGCTGTTGTGTGTGAGTGAACTGATGGATCTCTCTGTTGGGAGAGAGCGCATCCCCTTTTATAGATGAAGGGGACGGCCTTATAAGAGAGAGAGAGAGTACATATGCTACTAAGTCTTATTGCTCACGCCATTGGGTATAAGATGATGGTAGGCGCCTATAACACTATTGTTGTTAGACGCATGTGGGAGGTTTTACCGTATTCACCATGTATGGTAAATGATGACGCCCACAACACTATTGATGCCTAGAGGCATGTGGGGGGAGCCTTATCGTGTTTGTCTGGTATGGGAGTTGATGGCGCCCACAACACTATAGGGCAAGTGTCGGCGCCCATAACACTGCTTGGGTTCTGGCATGCCTAGAAGGTTGTAGGGCACCCTTCTAACATGTCTTGTCGGTTACTGTCCTATAGGTGTGTAGGGTATGGTCCCCAGTATTGCGGTCGACTTGAGTGCCCTTCCTTACTTGCTCCATCCATTTCCTAGTCCTCACCAAGCGGGCGGCCCCGGTCAGTTGGTCCCAGTCAGCTCTGACTACGCCAGTTGGAGAAGAGCTGTAAGCAGGGGTTCGGTGCATCCCTAGTCAGAGACACGTGTCGGAGTCGGTAGTGGTGTTTGGCCAGGCCTTCCGGTCAGAGAGGCAGGCCAGAAGTTAGAAGCAAGCGTTGTTCCTCCATGGCCAGGCCTTCCGGTCGGAGAGGTGGGCCAGAGTCAGAAGTGAGCGTTGTTCCTCCTTAGCGAGGCCTTTGGGTCAAAGATTGGATCACCCTTCTAGCCTATCGTTTAGGTATTTGGGCTGGCCTAGGAGTTGTGCGTCATTCGCAATGTTGTCTACTGGGCCAAGCCTTTGCTGGGAAGCTAGTCCATGAGGTACCCTGGGTTTATGAACCCGACAGGAGCCCCCGAGCCCCCGGGCGATTCAGGTAGAATTGTCTGGGGGATTTTTGTCTTGTCGGCGGGTGCGCACGAGCGCACCCGTGGCTATAGCCCCAAGCCCCCAGGTGATTCAGGTAGAATCATCTGGGGGTTTTTTGTGTTGTTGATAGGGGAAGTTTTGTTTTGTCAGCGGGTGCACGCGAGCGCACCCATGAGTGTAGCCCCCGAGCCCCCAAGCGATTCAGGTAGAATCACCTAGGGGGTTTTGTTAGCGGGTGTGTGGTTCTTAGGGATCGAGCAGGATAGACTCGTGGATCCTAGCATCGAGCGTAGCTGAGGCAGTTTAGGGATTGGGTGAGATGGACTCACAGATCTTAGCGTCAAGTGCAACTGAGGCAGTTTAGGGATCGGGCGAGACAGAGTTATGGATCCTAGCATCAGGCATAGTCGAGGTAGTTTAGGGATCAGATCAAATGGACTCATGGATCTAGGCATTGGGCATAGCTAAGGCAGTTTAGGGATCAGGCAAGATGGGCTCACGGATCCTCGCATTGGGCGTAGCTGAGGTAGTTTTAGGGATCAGGCAAGATAGAGTCGTGGATCCTGGCGTCGGGCATAGCCAAGGCATTTTTAGGGATCGGGCATGATGGACTCGTGGATCCTGGCATTGGGTGCAGTCGAGGTAGTTTTTAGGGATCGGGCAAGATAGAGTCATGGATCCTGGCGTTGGGCGCAGCTGAGGTAGTTTAGGGACTAGGCAAGACAGAGTCACGGATCGTAGCGTCGGGCGTAGCCGAGGCATTTTTAGGGATTGGGCGAGACAGACTCGTGGATCCTGGTATCGGGCGCAACCGAGGCAGTTTAGGGATCAGGCAAGATAGAGTCATGGATCCTAGCGTCAGGCATAGCCGAGGCAGTTTAGGGATTGGGCGAGACGGAGTCACAGATCCTAGCGCCGGGCGCAGCCGAGGTAGTTTTAGGGATTGGGCGAGATGGAGTCGCAGATCCTAGCGGCGGGCATAGCTAAGGTAGTTTAGGGATCGGGCAAGATGGAGTCGCAGATCCTGGCGTCAGGCGCAACTGAGGCAGTTTGAGGTCGTGTCGAAGTTCTGAGCCCCTGAGCGTCGTTGGGCTTGGTAGGGGTCGGTTGACTTTTGTGCATTACCCTGTCCATGATTTATCACAACCGAAAGGGCTGAGCTAACATCGTTTGCCTCGATGGCTCAAGTGACGCGCTCGGTGTGCTCGCTAATAGGCATGTTCGAGTGAAATCTAGGTCCAATATTCATGACGGGATCGGCATAGCCCTCATGTGGCATTCCACTGCTCCTTAACCTGCAACCCGATAGCTGCCTAGGTCATTCCAAAGACCAACCCGAGTGGCCCGCTAGCCTCCTCTTGATGGAGATTCTGTGGGTTTGGCTAGAGGTTAGGATCAAACGAGAAGGTTGAGATGATCATGTCTGCTTCGAGGCAGACTGGGCGAGGGCTGCTCGGGGCTCATCTACATTTTCTCCCCTAGCTCTGTTTGACGTGAGGCGGCCTTAAGCCCTTCGTGGGCCGGCCTTCGAACCCTGGTCGGTCGTTGCTCATGTTAAATGAGACAACTGTCACTTTGTGACGCAACACGGAGTGTTGTGATGCATTTAACTACATATGCGATGCCTCGGATGTATGGAATGAATGAATGCATGTATAGATGAGTAATTGATTATATAAATAAATAGTGGGGGTTGGTAATGTTACCTTCATGACTTGAGTGACGGGGTTTGAGGAGCTCCAATCAGAAATATCCAACCAGGATCCGCGCTCGTCATTCGTGACGAAGTCGACATGGCCCACATGGGGTGTCCCTCTGCTCCTTACCTATTTCTCAGCATTCGCCTGAGCCATCCGATCGACTCAGGAAGCCCGTTGGTCTCTCCTAGACAGAGATCCCATTGTTTTGGGCCTTTCCAAGTCCCACCTAGGAAGGCGGAGGGCCACCTGTGCATGGTGGCGCTTTGTTTCCCACGCATGGTCGTGCGGTTGTGGTGGGCCATACCCAGGCCATGTCCCGTCTGACCAAGCACCATTCCATTGGGCAGGGTGCGTCCCATCGATCAGGGCACGTCCCATCGTATCCCATTCGCATTGAATGGAGGAAGGGAGAGGGTTTCTCGCCCCAATCCTTTCATCTTTCCTCAACTGCTCCTCTTCTTCTTTAAATAGGGGAAGGGAGAGGGAAAGGAGAACTCACAAACCTGTTCATGATTTCGGAGCGCAATGTCGAGCTAGAGGTCATCCAATGTAGATGAGGTGGTGCTGGCCACCTTCACCAAGGAGGGGCTGCTTCCACCAAAGGAGGTGGCGCACTAGAGGGTACTACATGTCACCGGCTTCATCACTGTCTGTGAGGCTTTCGTCGAGATGGAGCCGCATGTGGACTCCTTCTGATGAATCTTCTTCGGGCAAGTCTTGTTGGAGGGGAAGCCACTTAGGACTATGTTGGTGGGGGGTTTCACCCTTGTAGCCACCTAGGTTGGCCAGTTCATAAAGTTTGATGAGACATCGTCTAGCCCCGGTGGCCATACTTTAGCGGGCAGCGTCCCTGTCCAGAAGCTGCCTCGACTGCATGAGAAGGTTCGGAGCTCCATGCTCTTCTACTGAGGATCTATGGGTGCAATGCCCTTGAGGTATCCATTGCGCTCACTGAAGTCAAGGGAGCAGAACAGGGTGGGGCCCTTGCGGTGGTGGTTATGTCTAGAGGCATGTGCCGTGGCCTCACCTTTGGTATCAGCCAATGTCGCTGAGCGACCACAGTAGCATTTGGAGTAGAAGTAGTCAATAAATGTAACTGTTAAGTTCATGGGGGAGCCCTCGTGTAAACAGTTTTTTGTATCAATGAATACATCAGTTCTACTTTGTGATAGAATCACTATCCGTTCCTTGTTTTTTATCCTAGCATAGCTTTGTTTTTATCCTTTTTTTTTGCACCTGCCCGTTCATTCCATAGGCTACAACTTTAAGAACCCGAGCATGGCCCGCGAGGCTCGGCTGCTCATAACCATAGGTCATGGCAGGGTGCGCTTGGTCGAGAGTAAAAACAAACTCACGTAGGGTAATCAAAGGAATGGAATGCCCTTTTGTTCGGGCAAAAAGCTTTTTACCATGTGATAGTAAAAAAGAGAGGTGGTACTGTAACCTCATGGAGCCCTCGAGTGACCCAGGCCAAAAGTGTTTAGGCTAGGGCGCTTTTAGAGGAGCAATGCGTTGAATAAAAGCGATAAGACCGAATTTAGGGGGAAAATGATGTAGCTGTTCAATGTTCCAAGTATTGGGGAGAACGTTGCTGTTGTCATCCTTTAGTCGGTAGACGCCCGGTTGGATCACCTCGGTCATCGTATAGGGTCCTCCGGAGTACGAGATCACCGACTTTGAGGATCCTCCCCCTGATCTTCCTTTTGTGGTACCTGTGGAGAGTTTGCTGGTAGCGAGCTGAGCGGATGATGGTTGTCTCGCGGGCCTCCTCATGCAGGTCGATAGTGTCTTGCTAAGCCTTCATGGCCCGGTTACGGTCGAAAGCTTTCACTCTTGGGGCACCATGGTCAAGGTCAGAGGGTAGCACTGCTTCAGCTCCATAGGCCAAAAAGAAGGGTGTGAACCTAGTGGATCGGTTCGGAGTCATTCTTAGGCTCTAGAGGATCACTGAGACCTCTACAACCCATTGCCCGGCATACTTGTTGAGTCGGTCGAAGATGTGTGGCTTAAGTCCTTGGAGGACCATGCCATTGGCACGCTCGACCTAGCCATTAGTACATGGATGTCTGACCGAGGACCAATCGATCCTAATGCTATATCCATCACTAAAGTCCAGGAACTTCTACCTTGTGAAGTTAGTCCCATGGTTAGTGATGATATAGTTAGGAATGGCGAACCGGTAGATGACGTCGAGGAAGAATTTGACTGCCTCTTCCGAGCAGATGTTGGGGATGGGCTTGGCCTCTATCCACTTAGTGAACTTGTCGACTACTATGAGCAGATGAGTGAAGTTGCCCAGGCCCTTTTTGAGGGGCCCTACCATGTCGAGGCCCCAGACCATGAATGGCTAGGTGATGGGGATGGTTTAGAGCTCCTGTGCCGACAAATGAGTTTGTCGAGCATTGAACTAACATCCCTCACACCTACGGATGACCTCCTCTGCATCTTGTAGTGCGATGGGCCAGTAAAAACCCTGGCGAAAGGCTTTTCTGACCAGTGACCTCAGGGCCACGTGATGTCCATAGATTCTAGCAAGGACCTCAAGGAGGAGCTGTTTCCCTTGGTTAGTTGGGATGCACTTCATGAGCACCCCCGATGGACTTTGTTTGTAGAGTTCATCACCAAGCATGATGAAGGTCTTGGCGTATCAAGCGATCCATCGAGCTTCAGACCTTTCAGGTGGGAGAACCTCCTCGAGGAGGTAGGCGAGTAGTGGCGCTTGCCAGTCAGTTTGATCGAGTGCCAACACGGTGACATCGACGGGCGATGTCATCATGGAGGCACTAGGGTCAGAGCCCCTGAGTGCTCTGGCTTGGCGTCGGGGTGTGTCTGGATTGGACCTTCTGGTACGTGGGCGGATGGCTCATGGAGATCATTGATGAAGACCCCGCTTGGAGACAGATCCCGCCTGGTGGCCAATTTTGCGAGAAAATCAGCGACATCATTGTCCTTTCGGGGGATATGATGCAGCTTGATCCCCTAGAATTTATCCTCAAGCTTGCACACCTCCTGGCAGTATGCTATAGTGAGGGGGGATTTGCTGGAGGACTCCTTCATGACTTGGTCAATGACCAACTCCTAGTCATCGCGGACATAGAGTCACATAGCATCGAGCTTGATGGCGATGTGTAGCCCGTTGATGAGGGTCTTGTATTCCATGGTGTTGTTTGAGGCCAAGAAATGGAGGCGGATGGCGTAGCGGAGCCTACTCTCGTCCGAGGAGATTAGAACCACTCCAGCCTCTGAGCCAGGCACAATTATGGACCCATCAAAGTACATTATCCAGTACTCATGGATGACGTTCGGGGTCGGTAGCTGGACCTCCATCCATTCAGCGACAAAATCCATGAGAGCCTAATATTTAATAGCGGTACGGGGGATATACCTGATGTCGTGGCCCATGAGTTCAAGTGCCCACTTAGAGATTCGTCCCGTGGCATCATGGTTGCGGATGATGTCTCCTAGCAGGTATGAAGTGACGACCATGACTTCGTGGTCGGTGAAGTAGTGCAGGAGCTTCGGGTCTCCATCAGCACTGCGTATAGGAGTTTCTGCACCTAGGGGTACTGGACCTTGGGGTCAGTGAGTACCTCCCCAATGAAGTATATGGGTCACTAGACTTAAGGTGGTGTCCCAGCTCCTCCCTTTGGATGACCAGGGCGGCACTCCCCACACGGTTGCTTGCTGCGACATAGAGGAGGAGGGGTTCTCCCCATTCGGGAGCAACGAGGATTAGGGCCGATGTTAGTGACGCTTTGAGGCTCTCCAGAGCCTACTGAACTTCCTCAGTCCAGATGAAGGCATCCGTCTTATTAAGGGGCTTGTAGAGTGGCATCCCCCATTCATCGAGCCAGGAGATGAATCGGCTCAGGGTAGTCAGACAGCCGGTGAGCTATTGTATGCCCTTGACATTGCGTATAGGGCCCATCTTGGAGATGGTCATGATTTTTTTGGGGTTGGCCTCGATGCCGCGCTCGGACATAATGTATCCAAGCAGCTTCCCCTTTGGAACCCTGAAAACACATTTCTCGGGATTCAATTTGATGTTGAACCTTCAGAGGTTCGCAAACGTTGCAGCCAAGTTTGCGATCAGGTCACAAGCTTGAGCTGTTTTGACCACTATGTCATCAACATAGATGGCGATGGTTGGCTTTAGCCGGTCGACTTGATCTAGTTGGTCGAGTAGGTCGATCTAATCGGCGAAGCATTACTGCATGCACCGCTGATAAGTGGTGCTAGCGTTCTTTAGGCCGAAAGTCATGGTTACGTAGCTGTACGAACCATATGGGGTGATGAACGAGGCTGCGAGTTGATCGGACTCTTTCATCATGATCTGGTGATAGCCTGAGTAGGCATCTAGAAAGGAGAGGATCTCGCATCCCGAGGTGGAGTCAACTATCTGGTCTATGCGCGGCAAAGGAAAGTGATCCTTTGGACATGCTTTGTTGAGGCTAGTATAATCAACGCACATTCTCCATTTCTCGGTCTTTTTTTAACAAGAACAGGATTGACAAGCCAGTTGGAGTGGTATACCTCCCTAATGAATCTGGCTATCAGGAGTTTGGCGATCTCTTCGCCTATGGCCCTGCAGCTCTCATCGGCGAAGCGACGTAGGCATTGCTTGGCGAGCTTTGAGCCTAGGATGAGGCACAGTGCGTGCTCAGCGACATCCCATGGTATGTCCGGCATGTCAGATGGCTTCCATGCAAAGACATCACGATTGGCATGCAAGAAGTTGACGAGCTCACATTCCTATTTGCCTAGGAGCTAGGTCCCAATCCACACCATCTTGGTTGGGTCAGTGGGGTCGATCCCCACCGCCTTAGTTTCCTCGAGTGGGTAGAAGGCCATCAAGGAGGTTGGTTTGTTGTGGTCTGGGACTGCTGGGGTCGATGATTCCCCAAGCCACAGGAGCTCGGACGAGTTGATGACGGCGGTGGCAAGCTTAAAATGCTCGCGGTCACACGTGAAGGTGTGCGAGAAGGCACTGCCCACGGTGATGACGCCGTTCGGTCCCGGCATCTTTAGCTTGAGGTAGGTGTAGTTGGGGATCACCATGAATTTGGCGTAGCATGGTCGCCCCAAGATGGCGTGGTAGGACCCTAGGAATTCCACCACTTCAAAGGTGAGGACCTCCTAGCAGAAGTTCGCACAGTTGCCAAACGTGATGGGCAGGTCGATCTGCCCGAGCGGGTATGCCTACGCTCCTAGGATCACGCTATGGAAGGGAGAGCCCGTTGGGCTGAGTTCTGATTGGGGGATGCACATGGCATCGAGGGTGTTGATGTAGTGGATGTTGAGGCCGCTGCCTCTGTCCATCAGCACCTTGGTGAGGCGCTTCTTGTGGATGATGGGGTCGACGACGAGCGGGTATCGTCCTAGTCTGGCGACATGGGAGGGATGGTCCCTCAGATCGAAGGTGATCAGAGATTCTGACTAGCTAAGGAAGGAGGGAACGGCTGTCTCGACGGTGCATGCCTCTCTGTAGCGTACCTTGTGCTGGTGCTTGGAGCAAATGGCGTGGGCTCCCGCGAAGATCATGATGCATTCCTCGGGGTCAGAAACGTTGTCCCCGTCCTTGCCCACCGTGCCTCCTTTCTTGGCTACTGCCTATTTGTCGACTCCTTCTTTCGGCCCACCGGCCTATCGCTGGAAACATTTGAGGAGCTCATAGTCTTTGTAGAGGTGTTTGACAGGGTATGTGTGGTTGATGCATAGGATATCCATGAGCTTGTTGAAGTGGTTAGGCATGCCCTATTGGGGTTGCTTGCCCACGCGATCAGCTACGGTGACCAACACGGTGTTTGCCGATCGGCGCCGATCCTTTTTGTTCTTCTTGCCCCTCTATGTGGAGGGGTCCTCATCTTGGTCCTCACGCTTGGCCTTGCCTTTGTCCCTGCCTCCGTTGAAGACTGCTCCGACCGCCTCCTCACTAGAGGCATGGTTCATGGCGATGTCGAGTAGGTCACGGGTGGTATAGGGCTTCAGGCAGCCGAGCTTGTGGATTAGGGACTCGCAGGTTGTCCTAGAGAGAAATGCACTGATGATGTCCACGTCGATGACATCAGCGAGGGAGTTGCATCATTTAGAGAACCTGCAGATGTAATCCCATAGGGACTCACTGGGTTCCTGCTGGCAGCTCTTGAGGTCCCAAGAGTTACTAGGGCGAACATACGTCCCCCTGGAAATTTCCGACAAACATACTCTTAAGGTCCGCCTAGTCACAGATGCTACCATGCAGGAGGAATTCAAGCCATGCCTGAACATGTTCCCCACGCAGATGGGGAAATATTGAATCATGAAATGGTCATCATCCACGCCTCTGGCTCGGCAATCGAGCTAGAAATCTTTAAGCCATATACCAGGGTTCGTCTCTTTGGTGTACTTGGCAATGTTGGTGGGCGGTCGAAAGCACTATGGGAACAGCACTCTTTGGATGCGTCGACCAAAGGTTCATGGTCCTGAGCCATCCGGGATAGGACTCCGGTTGTCTGGCCAACGACCATGTCTAGGGCGTGTTTCACCGCTCCCCTTGATGGTCCAGTCGGGGCCTATGTCACCTACCCTCATTGTCGTGTGATGGACATCATCATCATGTCAGGCCTGATGCTGGTTGCTGATGATGCTACGAGCATCTTGGCTTAGACCAAGCCGTTCATGTACTACCGGTCAATGTGGAGCAGGCGCCGGGTCGGACCATGGCGCAGCTGTGGCCTCCTGTGCCATGCTTGGCAGTTGTAGCGGTGAGTGGATGGATCGATCCGTCTAGTGCATCCCCACTCCCCTAGTGGGGAGAGAGGCCATGAGTCAGAGTCATGATGCAGAGCTTTCCGCCTGTTGAACGGTGGTGGCTTCCACCAGCGCCCGGAGGTTTCGGTGGACCGCCCGCTCCTAGGACTCGACGGGCTCGAGAACACCACGTAGAAGCATTACCACAGCGGCGATGTTCTGGCTAGCTTGAGCGAACTATGGGGGATCGTTCCCTCATCCATGATGTCATGCTAGACCTAGCGGGCGTGACCCCAGGCATTGCTCGCCGAGTTACGCACATGGGGCATAGCGTGCTGCACCGAGCGCGCTGGCACAGATGGTGGCTAGTTCTGCCGCTGTTGTCATAGCTCCTCACCGTGCTCTTATGCAAGCACAAGGGCCCCCGCATGAGGGTCTAGAGGGGTGTGAGTCTATAAGGACTCCGCTACCACCGGTGGCTGTTCTAGAGCGTTCACCATAGCGCACTCCTAGGACGGACGGTGGCTAGGTGCCACGTCGTCGATGCTGGAGCCATCGCTCTCAACCTCATCATCCAGGAGTTTGTTGAAAGTGGTGGGAGCATAGCTCGTCATTCCCATGAATTCGAATGTGAGAGGGGCAGCACCAGCATCCTTTGGAGCCCCCAAGCATACACGTCTGCGGGGGACACGAGGCCATAGGGGAACCAGTCGTGCGGTGGTTACGGTGCAGACAACGCGGTCCCTCCGGACAATCACGGAAGATAGTAAATAGCGAGTAAATAACAGCATGTACATTACTCATAGTAGGGTTTGAGCAGAGTGTTTGCTTGAAATAAAGCGCAGGTGCCTCATCGTTGAAGTCATCGGGTGTCCCGGAGCCGATGGAGGGTGCCCCTCCGATGGGCGCCAGAACAAGTGCCTCCTCGCGGAGGTGTAGTATGTCGAGCCGGTCGACGCTGAAGTCTAGGCTTCCAAAGAGGAAGGCCTAAGACGGCTCAAAGATGTGTGGAACCCACATCCCAACAAATGGGAGTGCGGGAAACTCCAGCAAGCTAAAGCGAGTCATATCGCTTGAGCCCGCCATGGCAAAGATGGTGGAAAAGTGGGCCATCCGATGACCAAAAGTGTGAACGTACAGCGTCTTCCCCATGGATGGTGCCAACTGTCGGTGCAGAAAGTGACCAACACATAAATATTTGTAGTTTTGTCGTACGTTGTGATCGGATGTGGCCTAGCACTCAATGACACAGGGTTTATACCGGTTCAGGCAACGTGTCCTACGTCCAGTTTGAGTCGGTCGGTGACTTTATTCTTGAGCCCAGGTGTTCGAATTTTGCTGTGGGGTTACAAACGGAAGGGAGAAAGATAGAGGGTGCAAGAGGTCTGGTCGGACTCTGGTCTGAAGGGCCGAGAGTGATGGGAGCTTCGCTGTGCGCTAAGTGTTTGAGCGTGTGCTCGAGGTTTGAACCTAGTGGTTATGTTGTTGTGTGTGAGTGAACTGATGGATCTCTCTGTTGAGAGAGAGCGCATCTCCTTTTATAGATGAAGGAGATGGCCTTACAAACGAAAGAGAGAGTGTACGTATGCTACCAAGTCTTGTTACTCACGCTGTCGAGTACAAGATGATGGTATGCGCCCATAACACTGTTGTTGTTAGACGCCCACAACACTATTTTGTGGGAGGTTTTACCGTATTCACCATGTATGATAAATGACGGCGCCCACAACACTGTTGATGCCTAGAGGCATGTGGGGGAGCCTTACCGTGTTTGTCTTATATGAGAGTTGATGGTGCCCACAATACTGTAGGGCAAATATCAGCGCCAACAACATAGCTTGGGTTCTGACATGTCCTATCGATTACTATCCTGTAGGTGTGCAGGGTACGGTCCTCGGTATTGTGGTCGACTTGAGTGCCCTTCCTTACTTTCTCCGTCTGTTTCCTGGTCCTCACCGATTGGGCGTCCCCAGTCGGTTTGTCCCAGTCAGCTCCAACTGCGCCAGTCGGAGAACAGCTATAAGCAGGGGTTTGGTGCATCCCCGGTCGGAGTCGGTAGCGGTGTTTGGCCAGGCCTTCCGGTCGAAGAGGCGGGCCGGAGTCGGTAGCGAGCGCTGTTCCTCCATGGCCAGGCCTTTCGGTCGGAGAGGCAGGCCGGAGTCGAAAGCGAGCGTTGTTCCTCCTTAGCGAGGCCATCGGGTCGGGGATTGGATCGTCCATCTAGCCTATCGTTTAGGTATTTGGGCCGGCTCAGGAGTTGCGCGTCGTTCACAACATCGTCTGCTGGGGCGAGCCTTTGCTGGAAAGCCAGTCCATGAGGTACCCTGGGTTTATGAACCCGGCAGATATAGTATTATGGTACTGCATACTATTATTAAGCAAATATTTCTGAAAAATATGGTTTGAACAATGATGTTCAAAGGATGGCTTTACGGGGGAGAGCAATTTATTTGAATCTACCTTGAAGGTAATTAAACCACTAGAATTATCAAGATCAAGTAGATCATATTTGCTAAAAACGTTGAAGTTTATGCATTTATCATGAAGATAAATATCTATTCATAAAGAATAGAATATCCTGAAGAATACATGACCAAGAAGGTTAAATGTTGTACTCTTTTTTCTATGTGAGTTTTTACTTGAAGGTTTCTCACACAAGGTTTTTAATGAGACAATGTGCAATGCAATTAACAAATGCGATATACTCTTTTCTCCAAGAACCATTTTTTCACTGGGTTTTCGGATGAAGTTTTTAATGAGGCATGTGCATATCATAGTAATCGCCCAAAGAGAAGTGTTGTAAAACATACGGACTCTATCCTAGAAGGAAAAGAGAAGGAGAAATCCTAATTCTAGTCCGTTTGTATGTGGGTTCTTACCTAGACCTTGACAGGACTATATATACGTGGGAGCTCTATGTTGTAATTATCAATATTGAGAGAAATAAAGAATAATCTCTCTATCTCTTGTGTCTATGTGTTTTACTTTCATCTAATATGTTGATCATGAATAAATCATGAGAGACAAAGAGAAAAAAGTTCTAACCGCTGACAACATGTTTTATAACAGTTGTGTCAAGGCCCAGAATGTTGGGAGGTCTACCGGAGCAAAAACTCATTCATTATTCAAGTATTTGTGTGATATCTGTTGTTAAATCACTCGGGTATCCAAAGGCCAAATCACTCGGGTATCCAAAGGCCTCGTATCACGTAAGTTTCATATAGACGGATCCTAAATAAAACTTCAAACATGGAAAAATAAAACTTTCCCAGGAGCTTAGGCCTGGTTTAGTTTCAAAAAAAATTTCACCCTAAACTATTACATCGAATCTTGCGGCATATGCATGAAGTATTAAATATAGACGAAAAAAAAAACTAATTGCACAGTTTGGTTGAAAATCGCGAGACAAATATTTTAAGACTAATTAGTCCATGATTAGCCATAAATGCTACAGTAACTATTATGCATTAATGATGGATTAATTAGGGTTAATAAATTCGTCTCGCAGTTTTCAGACGAGCTATGTAATTAGTTTTTTTTATTAGTATCTGAAAACTTCTTCCGACATCCCCAAAATATTCAACGTGACATCCAAAAATTTTCATTTCACGAACTAAACATAACATTAGCTCCCAATCCAATCCAAAGCCGTGACACACGCAATCACTTATTTAATTGTAAAAAAAGGACAGACACAAAACAACGAATGCTCCACAGCTGGCACAGCGCATTACCGTTCCTGAAGCACAGGGGGGCGGGGGGGCGTACCGCCGCGCGTCCGGTGCGCTGCGCACACAGCAGGCCACCTTGGGCCACCTGGGGACGCGTCCCAGCGAGGAGTGGAGCAGCCGGATGTGGTGGCCCCCAGCGGCAGCTGTCAGATGCGGCGGCGCGCGGCGAAGAGGCCCGAGTCCTCGCCGGCCGCGGCAGCGGAGGATGAGGCGGAGGCGGCCATGAGGAGCAGCAAGTGGAGGGACGGGCGCAGCGGCATCACAGGGCGCCGGATAGGGTTCCGGCAGCCTGGTTGGTCAGGGGGTGCGGGCGAAGATGAGCATAGCAGGAGGGTTCGGGGGTGGGGGCGTTGGCGAAGAAGAAAGAGAGGGGCGGAGCGGAAGAGGGGGTTTTGGGTTTTGGACATCGGCCGCCGCACGTGCGGCGTTACGCCGTGTCAGGACACATGTGTATCCACTTTAATCTACGTGTGTTGTAGTGGAATAGAATGGAATTTCACTCCAATCTACTTCAACACATGTGAATTGAGATGAATACATGCGTACTCAAACAAGGCCTTACGGATGTTTTGCGGCGTGTCTTACGAGCGGGTCCCGCTGTCTAGTGAGGGATGGTAGGCGTGAATGAAAGATATCTGCTTCCTGTCAGAATCTTTGCTACGTTTTTTAGTACTATTTTTCCCTGTGCTGGTGCAGTGGCGTCACAATTTTTTTTTATTTGAGCTTCGCGTGAGCTCTGACGACTTCGTATCAGACACGAATAAGTGGATCTAGTCTACATGTCGTAACCGGTAGAACACGGACGTGTAAGCTTAGAGTGCAGTACGATTCATATCGGATGCGGATGCGTTAATATGGGTTTAATATTTGAGATCACCGAGTAGACGATGACTTTATCTTTTTAGGCGTAGAGATTAGAATATATAGGATGCGTCGCCTTATAGATAGTACATGACCACAAGCTTTGGAAATTCGTGCACCTGTCATTCATGTCCATCAACAACCATGACAGTTGACGGGTTTCAAATTTGACAATAAATTCTCATCTTGCTTTCGAATGTAACACTCAATTTACATCAACAATGCTCGCGTCAAACCCTCTGCTCCTCATGGGCCGGGGCAACGCGCGATGGCCAGCACAAGACGTGCTCGCTCTTCGACTTCGAGTGAAATGAAACTACGGAAGCAAGTCCTAACTCCTACGATTTTTGAAATGAAACTACGAAAGCAGAGCAGAAACAGAGCAGAGCGTTGACAGCCCCTACAGCTTCAGTCGCAAAACGGCGTGATCTGTTGGCCTCGCTCTCAGGAGAAGTTCACGCGGGCCTGGTACGTGAGCCCGAGGCACCAGTTGGCCGGCGCGACGTTGGTGGAGACGATGGTCTGCCGGGTGGTGTAGGAGGTGACCTTGAAGCTGAGCGCCTGGGCGCCGAGCTGCGCGAACGCCTGGTACGCGGCGCCCCAGTTATGGCTCATCCGTATCCACGCGCACGCGGCGCCGGTCTTGACCCACATCTCGACGACGTCGCCGGCGCCGCCGACGTTCATCACGTAGGCCAGCAGCCAGTAGGGGTTCCCCTGGAGCGCGAAGCGGAGGCCGCCCCTGCGCACGCAGGGCACCCGGCGGTACATGACGGGCACGATGCCCGCGCGCCACTGCGCCATCTTCATGAAGGCCGGCTTGGAGAGGTCGAAGTGGGTGCGGGGCGGGTTGCACCACCCGCCGTTGTTGGAGTCCTGCGCCCAGTTGGGCGGGCACAGGTTGGTGGCCGTCACCGTGATCACCGGCGAGCCGCTGTAGCACCAGGGGGACCCCGTGCACCGGATCTGGTAGCACGTCCCGCACCCGTGCCCGTCCTTGAACAGCGTCGTGCTCAGCGCCGCCGTGTCCGTGCCGTACCCGGTCGCGTACAGGTTGCCATACCCGCACGCCCCGCCTGTGGGAAAACGTCCCCCCGCCCGTAAGAGAAATGACAAAATGGCAAGAGGAAACGAGCGTGGCAGTGCAATGCCGGCCGCGATGTGAGCAACGTACCCATGGTCTCCGCTGCGGTCTCGTCGCCGTAGAACGTGGCGTGCGCCGGAGTCCACTGCATCGCCGTGAACCGCGCGTTCGCCGTAGTGGCCGCACATAGCAAAGCGATGGTGACAAGGGCCAAGAAGGCTGTGCCTGTGGAGGGAGAAGCCATTACTCCTCTGCTTTGTTTTCGTTCGTCGTGTTGTACTGTTCTTTGCCTAAGGCAGTTGAGCTCTGCAGACAATGCAAGGGGCGAGTGTATTTATAGCTTGCGCTGGATCAATCAGAGAGGAATCCGGTGATGATTGGGACAACACATTGTTCACGACGACCTCCCGCAAATCCGCAACGACGTGCACGCACACCGCCGAGACATGGAGATTGGCACGGTGCACCGCCCATACGTGCGGGCAAGAAACAGGGCTGTACCCTTATATTCTATCGGTTTTTTGCCGGTACGGCTGATTGGATACTGCGAGTGTGTCTTCTAACTGGAAGTTTTTTTTTACTCGAATACGCAAAAGGTTAAGTAGAAGAGCTTAAACAGACAACGTGCTTCTATCGAGCGCCGAAGGATGTTGGCCTAACACAACCGTAGCTGGACCATCCTAGCAAAATACATTTTGTTTCGATATTACATAAAAGGAAACAACCAAAATCGATGCAGCGGTGCGACCTAGGAGGTAGCCTTGCGTATTCGCAACTTTCTGGACGAGCCCTTTCCAACGGCCAGCAAGAGCGTGTCCATCGCCTCGGCCTCCGACGCGATCAGATTGCCATCGAAGAGTTTGTCAAAGGCCTCCACCTCTGACGCTGATGGCGCTGATGGACCCCTGATGTTGCCAAAACGCTGCATGATCAGCACCTCATCTCGCTTAGAAGTAGGTACTCGCAACAGGCTCTGAGCCGCCAACCGCCTGCTCCGCCACGGCAGCACAGGCTTAGCATGCGGCTGCTTGGGAGGCTCACGAATCAGCGGAGAGTCCCTCGTACACACCACTGCCTTGGTGAAGTTATCGAGGCGGCGCTTGAAGGAGGCATCGTCATCAACTGTCTGGTGGGTGTCCCCTGGCAGCATACTGGGTCCGTGTGCACCGGACCGAAGCAGCCCTCTTCGCCCACCGTGGGCGCATCAACGCCCGAGGGGTCGTCAAACACCAACCGCTTTGGCGTGACATGTGACTGCCCCTATTGAGGCGACACCGGGGGCGAGGTGGGGCGCGGGGGTGGTGTCAGCCGCGTCGAGTCGGCATGCTGGGACGGCGTCTGCGTGCAAACACAGGTGACCAACGTATGGGCCTTGTCCTCCAGTTGGGTGACCGGTGGAGGCCACGTGACGACCCAACTGCTAGCGAGCGAAGCCGCGAGCTCCACCAGCATCGGGTCCTCCGTGATATTGCGATCAACTGTGGCGTCCATGTGCGGCGTCAGCGTCAGCGTCAGCGGGTTGAGCTCGATGAGCCCTGTCGCGCCAGTCAGCTCACCATGTCCGGCCTGGGCATCAGCAGCAACAGATGTGTCGCCCGGCGTTGCTGGAGCGGCCCCGGCCGAACGACCGTGGCTCCCCGTCGCCGCCGTTTGCGTCGACAATGTCGGTGTCGCTGTCCTCCGCCGCAGCTCCCATCCACGCCCGGCATGGCTTCGCCTAGGCTCGGCGTACCTCCCTCTGCGCCCGAGGCTGGTGTAGCGGCGTGAGAGCGCGGCTCGTCGCGGCGACACTGGGAAGGATGTCGACGGTGTGCTCCTAAGTCGCCAGGTATGTCGTTCCTTGCCGAACTCGGCCTCCGTGGCCGCTTGCAATCACGCGCGCGGTGGAGAAAGCCCCTGCAACGCAGGCAACGCTGAGGCAGCCTACAGGTCGCCACCCTGTGTGAGGTGGAGAGGCAATTGAGGCATTTCTCATGCAACTCTGCTAGGAAACGGGCGCTTGACGTGGCGGTTGCGGCGATGGAGCCTCATCATGACCTCCAGATGACCCTCGTGAAAGGACCTCGCGCCAGTCGTCGGTGTTAGGAGCGGAGATGCGTTGCCGGCCGTCGAAAGCAGGCTGAGGTCCTGGCCTCCGAAGAACCGGCCGACGCTACGCACGAACGCGTGAATCCTGACCGACCCTGCTGTCGTTGTCCCGGCCTTGGATAGGAAGCCTATGGACGAGCTGTGGGCGTGGCCGCCAATGGTTGGGGTGCTTTCCCTGTCTCCCGGCCCGTGACCCGATGGCGGAGCGCGTCGAGGCACGCTCCGGAAACAACGACGACTATGGTTGCGGCTCCCGCCGAACGGCATTGAAGTCCGGCGGTCCCTCAATGATATAGGTGTGCGGTTGGGAACTGGTCCCTGCCTATACCGGAGAGCCCCAGCGTACGGCGTCGAGGTAGGACCCCCAAGATGGCGGCGTAGACTTGGCATCGACGTCGACGTCGACGTCGACGTCGGTGTCATAGTCGGAGAGGTCGGACTTCTCGGACCATCACATGGCCTTGGAGCGCCTTAGAGTCCCAGTGGGGAAGAAAGGGGTGGCGTTGGGGGAGAGGGTGGTTGGCCCCGTACCTGTGGAGGAGGTTGAGGGCGGCTGGGTGGCCGCCGGTGCCGGGGCGATGGCCGGCGGGCTAGGGGAGGTGGGTTGTGGGAAGGGCGGGGGTAGCAGTGCACCTCCACCCCTCGGGCCCAGCGCTAGATCCTGTGGGGTCTGCGTCAGCAGGCAGGGGAGGGGAGGGGGAGGTAGGGCGGAGTAGGAGGTGGGGGCTGCCACTGCCGTTGGCGGCGGCGGGGCACCCGCCTCAGAACCGGCGCCTGCACCGGCCTCCGTACGAGGGTGGGAGGGGCAGGTCGTAGTGGGGCCTCAGATCCGGCCCTGCCACGGTGCAGGACGGCCGCCGTGGCCTCAGCCGGCCCTGGCAATGGAGCGGCGGCGGCGGCCATGCCGCGCGCTCGCGCGCTCCTTCGCGTGGGTGAGGAGAGGAGTCAGGGCTGGGAGGGGAGGAGGAGGAGGGGGAGGAGGGCGCCGGCACCGGTGGCGCTGGTGCCAGCTTGGGTTGTGTGCGGGTGAGGTACTCGGTTTGTTGTGTCCTTGACTGAAAGTTTTAATGTGTTTCGTCCTGTTAGAATGTGGAGAATGTTTTTTCGTGTATTTGGTTCGGAATCTGGGCTTCTTGAGAAGCCACATAGGGAAAAAGAATTCCATTTTATCAAAAAAGTACTGGAGGGAATGTCGCGTAATATTTTAGTTGCAAGACATTATAAATAAATATGGTGTTCATGCCGGCCGATAAGGTCTTGAGGACGATTTGATCTTTTATTACTTGGTGCTGATAAAAGGGTCAACCCATGTTGTTGTGTCGTGCCTTCTTTTGCTGACGGGCGCAGTGACGTGTCTAATGGTGCTTCTTTGTTCTGCAGGCTCTATTGATGCCCCAATCCAATCATGTGGTGTAGCCTTTTTCTTGTCTTTAGTTGTTAGCTTATAGTTGTCTTTGCTGTTGAAGTCACATTGCTTTGTTGTAATTCCGTTGTTTTACCTAATCTGAATTTATCTTCGTTTTAGGTCCTGTTTGGCAGGGCTTCTCCATCGGCTTCAGGAGCCGTTTGGAGCCGTTTTCTACTAAACGGGGTAAAGTAAAATAGCTTCACTTGTGAAGCCCCTAAAAACATGCTCTCACAGTGATTTGGGGTTGGATGGAGCAAAAAAAAAAGTGGTTTCTCCCGGCTCCTCCTCCTGGCCCCTAAAAACATGCTCTCACAGGGAAGCCATTTTGCCAAACGGTTTACCAAAACCGCTTTAGCTCCACCGGTGGAACTGTTTGTAGAGCTGAAGCAAAAAAAAAAGGCTTCACTAGTGAAGTGAAGCCCTGCCAAACGGGGCCTTAATATAATCACAACTCTTTTACCCAGTTCTTTTAAAAAACAATGTCGGAGTAAGATGGTTTCATAATTCATCCCAATAATTTTGGGTCAGCCGAACATGAAGGCCGGTGTGCACCTGCGGTGCCCAGTGCATTCGCAACAACACTGCTGCCATGAACAAGAACAATCAAGGAATTTTTTTCCTGGACAACTGTAAACGGACTCTCATTGGCTCGTCTCATTTCTACATGAATTGCAAGGCCATATGCTATTTTTAGGATAGTCGATTATTTCAGAGGCGTACCCTCATTGGGGTCATCCCCCGTGCAATTTCATAGTTAAAGCAGTGCTTCAATATTGTTTATCGGTAATGCTGGGAAGCAGATGTCCGTCCGCCCGGACGCTCCCTCAGTGAGCCGCAACGCTAGCCCAACTACTCCTTCCTATCCGTTCGGGAGTTTCTCAAAAAAAAAAAGAATCGGTCTTCCTACCTTGCGGCCCTCTTCCTTTCCCACCGCGTCGCACAATCGCACCCCGCGCGTAGCCATTGCTCGCAGCCCTGCCGGCCACCCGCGTAGCCGCGCGCCCTCACCGCCTCCTCGCTGCTCCGACCTAGCATCACGTCGCCCTTCCCACCCACTTGCCGCAGCGCGCATGGTTGCTCCCCACATCCCAAACCGTCGGACCGTCGGCTGCCCTTCTTCCGAGATCCGTCTGTCGCCTCCTTAAACTCGATGTGGGCGCCATCTTCTCCGCTCCTCGCCCTAGGGCGTTGCCTCCGACGAGCCTCCATTCTCCCAAGCAGCAAGGAGATGTTGTGCTGAAAGCGCATGTTGCAGGCATATGTTTTAAGTGTTTCAGATATTTCAGATGTATGTTGCAAGTGTTTTATACGGATGTTGCAAAAGTAGATTGGGATGTTTCATATGTTGCAATGGTTGTACACGTATGTTGCAAGCGTCCGTTTTCAATGTTTCATTGAGACGCATGTTGCAAGTGTGGTTATCTGGATGTTGCATATGTTCTCACACATATATTGCGAGTGTTTTTATCTGGATGTCCGTATGATTGTAATGATTTTTCAAGTGTTTCCATGTGTTTTTATAAGTTTTTTAAACATATGTTTCAAGTGTTTCATCTGTCTTTAGACATGTTTCAAACACTGTATCTGAATGTTTCAAAAATAGATCGGGGTGTTGCACATGTTGCAACGATACCCACTTGCCCTAGCGTTGGGGTGCCGCCGAGCGGGCGATGGCGACGAAGGGGCACGAGTGGTCACCTAGTACAGTCTAGCGACGCGAGCGGCGTGGGCCCCACGTGAGCGCGCGAAACACAGGCACGGCGAGGGCATGCTGGCAGGGGCATGTTGGCGTAGGGGCGGAGTGCAGGGGCATGGGAAACGAAGTTCAGACGCGGGCGTCGAGCACTAGCACTGACGTTATGTAATTCTACTTGTTATTAATATTGAAAGCTGCCACCAATATCATTGTTCTGGTCCCTTCTAATTTCATATCCAAGCTCCGCCAGTGTTCCGAGGCGATGGCAATGTCTCAGAAATAGAAAGATAGACGAGGATCAAAATTCCCTATGGAAAACCACAACTCACTAAGGCTTTATTTGGGAATGTATGTGTATCTATTTTAATCCACGTGGGTTGGAGTGGATTGGAACGGAACTTGTTTAGTTCCACTGTAATCCACTTCAACATATGTGGATTGAGATAAATACATGCGCATCAAACCACGTAAGGTCTTGTTTGGGTGCGCATGTTCATCCCAATCCACATGTGTTGAAGTGGATTGAAGTGAAATTAAACTAAGTTCTATTTAATTTTATTCCAATACATATGAATTGATGTAAATACACATGCATTCAAACGAGGTGTAAACACAAAAAAAAATCACCCAAACAAACGGGACATAGAAGCGTCCTCCTAAGCCAGAGTACGAGATGGTTGATAGCCTCCAGCAGCTACCCTCCATATCCGGCTTGAGACGGAGGACGGAGCCGGCTCATAGAAGCGTCACATAATCTCACTCTGCAGTCTGCACGTACGTTTAAAAACGCGACATCTGCTGCATCGGAGGCGCAGACATGGTGTTCAACGTGCCGTCCCTCTTGTCCATCTCCACCTTGTGCTGCGTCTGAAGTTTGCATGGCAATGCCAGATTGTGAGTCTTAATCAAGAAGGGGATTACCTGAATACCTGAGCTGACATGCATGAAAAGTGGGTGTGCAATTACCTGCATGCACGAGCAAACCCTGCAGAAAGAACAGAGCAGCACAGGATTAGAAGGTTCTGGTGTGTCAGTTTTAAAGATGCGAAGATGGATTAGAGTCGTCAGACACGGGGGCGGATCGAACGAGGGGCTTACGTCCAGTAGACCAAGTTGGACATGCAGGAGATGAGGTGCGCCACCTCCGAGAGCTCGCTGTTGCCGACGATGCAGGCGACTAGGGAGCAGATGCAGGCCAGCTGCTGCAGGAAGAACATGAAGGCCTGCAGCGACGAGGAAGACGAGTGTCACTTGACCGGCCGGTGTCAGGATTATCATCGATTCGGAAGATCAAATCAAATCATCAGGATGCGAATCGAAGCGAGCGTAGTACTCACGATGATGCAGTTGTCGCACTGCGTCGTCTGGATGTTGAACTCGTCCTGCAGCAGGAACCGGGTGGAAGCAACCGAGTTGCCGAAGCAGCAGAACACCTGAGAAGGGAGCGTGATGCCGTGATCAGCAACCGAATTGCCAAATTGGCGAAGCATACCATACCAGGCGTATCTACCCGGCTGACAAAACGGAACAGAAACAGCGGTAGCAATAGCGGTATGCGTGTCAGGTCAGGCAGGCGTCACCTCGGTTGCAAGGCATACTTCTGGGCACTGGCTCTCACCGCACTTGCCGCTGCACGGCATGTACCCAGCGCAGCACACGTACCTGGAAAATGCACAGGAACAGAAGCAAGCATGGAGAGAGTTTCAGTACCTTGACACACAGCCTCGCCGCAGATTATGCAAATTAGCTGCACGATGGATGAGCAAGGGGAAAATATTAGAACAAGAAGTGTCAGTACCTTGACATGTCATTGTAGAGCGCGCGCCTGCGCAGCATGTAGGAAACGCACGGGCCGCTGGACGCCAACAGGAGGGGGAAAAAACAAAGATGTGTATCTAAGTTACAAGATACTGAGCAAGCAATCAACCAGAAGTTGAGAAATCAGAGGACGAGCTCCCACTCACCACCACAGCGACAGGCAGCACCCTGCAGGAGCAATGGGAGAGACTCCCGCATCAGTTCCTCAATCACAAGCCAGAACCAGAAGGCCAAGATGATGGTGCAGAAAAGGAAAGGAGAAGAGGTTCGCAGGGATAGATGTTGGGTACGCACACGGGAGGTCCGCGGCGACGGCGTTGGTGAGGTCGGTGTGCCAGACGTTGCGGTAGCTCTGCCGCAGCTCCATCTTCTCCAGCATCGCCTGCGACTGCGCCCCCGCCATCTCGTCGCTCGGATTTTGCTGCGTCGGCGACCTCTCGCAGTCTCGCTAGCACAAGACGGGAGCTCTGGCAGTGCACGCACGCCAAGGGACGGTTGCTGTGAGCTGCTTTAATGGTCGGGTGCGCGTCCCATTTCCTCTTGCGTAACGCCCCGGGCCGGCACGGCTTGCATTGGAAGTTTTGACGGGTCCAACACGCTCGACGACCCAGATCCTCTAACTTCACCCTCGATGACAGCAGAGTGCAGTCGAAGTATCAGGACCGTCAGCTGCGGATCGGACGATAGCTCTGCAATTCCCTGCAAAAGTGACATGGGCTGCACAAAAGCGAGGCCCATCGTAGGCCACGGGTCCTGCTGAGGGCCGCATCGTCGCCGCTCTCATGCCGAGCGGCACGCCTTCGCCGTCCCTGGCTGAGCGCCGTCGCCGTCCTGGACCCTGCTGGTGGCTGAGCGCCGTCGCCGTCCTGGACCCTGCTGGGCTGCAGCGTTTCCACCTCGCCCACGTCCTGCACACCTTATACCAGTGCGGAGCTTGAGTTTGGCTAGCTGCAGACATGGCTCCTGTCACAGGAGCTTTTTCAATTGCTGATTGTTGCAAATTCAGAGATGCACACAATGTTCTGGTGTTCTCTGTCATCCAGTAGGTGTATATGACCTTATTGCTGGTCATATGAACTTTACAATTCTCTGAATTTCAGGAGGCAGAAGGCATTCATACAAATTTGCAAAAAGATATTCAGAACGCACCCAATATCCATGCTACTAGCATTCAGCAATAACATTGATTGCCCCCTGCAAAATAAAAGGCTCAGAAAAACAATGTATGGTTCAGAGAAACAGTCTATCACTTTGAAATATTACGGTTAATACTTTGAAACACAATTTGTACATCTAGTCATTCATTTTGATAATTCAGTGGTCACATTCTCACATGTTTAGTCACAATATCTCTTTACAATCTCACAATCCTATGTAACCACTCTGCTATTGAACTGCCAACAATCAGCTCTGCTATTTACAGACCATTCTGAACATCTGAATAGCATGGGACACACTCTGAACATTTGACAGCCTGAAACTGCAAGGACGTCAAGAATATCCATGGCGCATCCATGCAAGAAACCCGTTCATGCTCGCAAGCAAGCCTAGCTCTCGTGTAGGCATGATCTACTTGCCGTGAGCCCACAGCCTGCTGCTCGCTAACTTCGCCGGCACACGGAGCAGACCAAGTCGAGCATTCAAAGGCGAAGCATGGCGCGGCACACGGCAGCGAGCGGCGGCGCAGCAAACGGCGGTGAGCAGCAGCGCGGCGCCTAGGTTCTCGTCGAGGGAACTTGCGGATGCGGCCGCAACTCGACGAGCTGTCGACAGCGTGGGCTGTAGTTGGGCCGGACCGGACTGGAGGTTGTGAACGCACCCGTAAGTGCTAGCCAGATGCGCGGACGTCCGATTGTGAAGGAACGACGATCCTTCATCGACTGCACCCAGCAGTCATCCAAGTCGAAGTTAGAGGATCTTGTTCCGGCGGCGGGGGTGGAACGGCTGGAGTGGAGACTTGTCAATTGTCATGCTGTGGATGGAGCAGGCACTTCTGGTTTGAAAGTTGCTTGGATTGCAGAAGAAGCTTGCAGGAAAAGTCCGTGCAGTTGCGCGTCGAGGAGCCGGCTTTATCCTACGGACTTGATTTGGTCGTAGCGTCTGTCGCTTCCAGTGCCGGACTGTAATAATACTGCAATAAACATTAAGCCTCATTTAGTTTCTTCGTCAAAACTTTACACCCTACCATATTGAATGTTTGGACATATGTATAGAGTATTAAATATAGACTAAAAAATAAATAATTGCATAAATTGCGACTACTTTGCGAGACGAATCTTTTAAGCCTAATTAGTCCATAATTTGACAATAAGTGCTACAGTGTATATATGTGCTAATGATGGATTAATTAGGCTTAATAAATTCATCTCGTGGTTTACTGACGTATTCTGTAAATTGTTTTTTATTAGTATCCAAACACCCTATGTGACACCCCATGTAACATCCGATGTGACACCTAAAATTTTACACCCTGAATCTAAACACCATTGTACGCCGAAGTGTCGTCTACAACACAATATATTTGCAAAGAACACCCTCTTCGATGGCATTGAATGAAGCAAGATAGTGAAGCCGGCGTCTCGTGGGGCGACGGCAGCGGCGGGTGCTCCGAGGGACGTTTCCTCCACGCAGCGCGTGGGGATCCAGCTGTGGCCAAGCCTGGAACAAGTTCCTCCTGCTCGACACACGTGACTTCTTTCTTTGCTGCTGTGGGCTCGCTCTGTCGTGCTCTATAATGGAAGAGCAAGGCCACACCCATGTCACCTTTGCTGGTTTCCTATAGCAAAATAAAAGAAGAAAACACACATGAAATACAATTATACATACCCTATGCAGCCAACAAACGTGAACCATCCATCTCTTGATGCTATATTTGATTTATGGGGAAGAAGGCGTATGTTATATTTGATTTATAAAATATATTGTCAGTGTTTCGAACAAACACCGGTTAGTGAATTTATAATTGTTGAGCGTCAGGCTCGGATGGTGTACTAAAGGACACAAGGTTTATACTGGTTCGGACAGAATGTCCCTACGTCTAGTCCGCTGCTGCTCGTGTTATTAGTACCGAAAAAGGTTCATAGTAGGGGTACAAACGGTCGAGAGAGGACATGTCCCAAGTCTCTGATGAAAAGGTCGAAAGGACGCCAAGAGCTCGGTTGCTGCTTGGCTGTGTGTTGTGTGTTATCTGTCGAAAACGATCGATCAAAAGTCGGTCCCTTTAGTAGGGTGCCCTGCCCTCTCTTTTATAGACCAAGGGGGAGCAGGGGTTACAGATGGGAGAAAGAGGAAAAAAACAAAGGTAGAGAAGATCCTTTGGGGGAGTCGGATCTTTCTTTTCCCGTGTGTCTGCCCTACTAACATGGCAGACCGTGTCAGGGATGACGTGTTCGCCGATCCTTATAGGGCCGTGCCCTGGCCTCTATCAGCAAGTGGGTGTGTCCCATCCTACGCCGGCGGATGGTGCGGCGTGTCAGAGGGCTAAGCTACGACCCTTCAGGGAGTAGACGGGGAAGTGACCCTACATCCATCACTGTAGGTGATGTGAATTCTGTCTTGGATCGTAGTGGTGGTCGCATGCTTGTGTTAGTATCAGCGTCCGAGGCCTGATGGCGGCGCCTACAACACTGTGGGACAAAAGTCGACGCCTACAACACTGTTCGGGCACTGTTAGGTCGGAAAGGGCTTAAAATGCCCGTCCCATCATATCCTGACGGTGCCTTCCTACAGGCGTACAGGGCATGGCCCTCGATACTGTGGTTGACTCGAATGTCCTGTCGTACCCTGTGCTCGTCTTTATGAAGGATTAGGGTGCAGTCGTTGGGCAAGGCGGAGCCTGCCCTCGGAAGTCGGGCGAGGCGGAACCTGCCCTCGGACGTCGGGCAAGGCGAGGCTAGCCCTCAGCCGCCGAACGAGGCAGAGCCCGCCCTCAGGCGTCGGGCGAGGCAGAGTCTAGGCCTTAGCAGTCGGGCGAGGTGGAGCCCACCCTCGGACGTCGGGCGAGGTGGAGCCTACCCATAGCCATCAGGCGAGGCAGAGTCTAGCCCTCGGGGGTCGGGCGAGGCGGAGCCCGCCCTCGGACGTCGGGCGAGGTGAAGCCAGCCCTTAGCCATCGGGCGAGGCGGAGTCTAGCCCTCGGGGGTCGGGCGAGGAGGGACCAATCTTCCGTCGTTTGGGCAAGAAGCGTAGTAGCGTTCTTGTCTGACCGGAAGTGTCAACATTCGATGGTTATTAGTTCCACCTCACTGGGTACCCCGGTATTAGGTCTCCGATAGAAGCCTCCGAGCCCCTAGGTGATTCGGGCAGAATCGCTCGGGGGGTGTTTCGATTCGCTAGATGGTGCACGCGAGCGCACCCGTCGGGTGTAGCCCCCGAGCCCCCGGGTGATTTGGGTAGAATCGGCCAGAGGGTAATTTCGGACCCTTCGCGGGTAAGGCTGTGAGATTCGATTTTTGTCAACTAGATAGTTTTATGGGAACCCTGGTATCCCGTTTGCGGGGATTTCATCCAGGGTCAGCCCGGCTGGGGCTAGACTGTGGATCGAGGCTCCACTGATGCTCGTGTACCTGAGCCCTAGTCGCTCGTGGGTCCATCCCTCGTTGGGGCAGCCGTCGAGGCTATTGTGCCAGCCCTTGGACTCCTGGGCCCAGGCGGGCCAGAGAAGAAGCTTTTTGCCCCGTGTCCCCTCTGTGGGAAAAGAGTCCGGTCCGCTTGGGAAGGCGAACCGTCCGACGCATTTTTGGTGGGAAATGATAGGGATCGTGGGCGCGTATCCCGCGATGTGACGCGGTGGTGTGTCGTGGCAGTCTCGGAGATCTAGGCGGATGGTTGCTTTTCTCGCATCTGTCGCCCCTATAAAACCACGAGGTTCACCCCCAGGGTTCCATACTTCGCCTCCTCGCCTTTGTATCTACAACCTCCGCCGCCAATCGCTTGAGCCTCTCGCACCCATATTGTTGCCGCCATCAACCTTGCATCCGCATCGCAGCCCCCATCGAGCTCGCATCCACCCCCTTTCCCATTATTTCAATGGAGCCGTGGTGCAGATCCAACATTACCCCTCAGCGCCTGGAGGGCCTCGTCCGCCGTGGCCTCCTTCGCCCGTTGTCCACCATCGAGGAGTGGCGGCTACCTGGTGATGAGGACGAGCCGTCGCTGCCCGAGGGATACGTCGTGTCCTTTGCTCTCTTCCACGAGCAGGGATTCACTGTACCTGCTCATAAGTTCCTTTGGGGGCTATTGGATTACTACCAGGTGGAGTTGCAACACCTTAATCCCAATGGGGTCCAGCATATTGCGGCGTTCGTCGCCCTGTGTGAGGGGTTCCTGGGGATTAGTCCTCACTTCGATCTGTGGCGGTATTTCTTTGCCGTCAACCTGTCGAAGAAGCGGGTTGGAAAGTAAGAGCTGAGCATGCCGATGGGATGTGCCAGCATTCATTTGCGCAACAACCGAGCGAACGACTACCCGTTGATGCATCTGTCGACCTCCAACAAGGGGTGGCATTCGCAGTGGTTTTATGTCAAGGACAACATGGCCGCCCCCTTGCCGGTGTTCTTCGGACACCTCATCGAAGAGGTCCTAGGGTCGTGGAAGTGGGGTGTCTTAGACAAAGATAAGAAGTGGATCAAGGGCCATCTCACCGCCCTCCAAATTCTAAAGGAGAGGGGTGTGAGGGGGTCGGGGATCATCGGCGCCTACCACACACGGAGGGTGGCGTCGCTGATGAGCCACGTGCTCCTCCTATACCTGATGGCGCCCAGGGCATCTCCTGAAGGGACGGTGCTCACCGACAAAGTGCTCCCCCCACCGAAGTGGTGCAACGGATCAAGGAGGTGATGGAGCCTTCGAAGGACACCGTCGATGTTGTCCTTGACTTCATATATCCGGTGCTGGGACATCCTCCAATGTGGCCAGAACTAGGGTTCATTGATTTTGTAAGTTCCCCTTTCTCATGCCTTCTCTTCACTTGAATTTCTAACCTCTTGATGCTAACCTCGGGATAGCAGGACCAGCTAAAGAGACTCGTCCTCGGGGATAGCCCGGCTCCACTACCGAAGGACCGGATCCTAGCGGTAGCGAATCGTATCATGGCCGAGTGGGATAAGAGGACAAGGGAGCTTAAGAAGAAGAAGATGCTATGGAAGCAGCAAGCATGGGATCGAGGAGAGGAGACAGACAGTGACGACGATGATGATGATGACGAGTTTGATGAGGTAGTTGTCGACGTGGATTGGGATGTCCTAGAGGGCGAAGATTCGCTGATAGGCACCCAATTGTCCACATAGGGACCCTTCCCATTCCATGTGGGGGGAAGTGAGTCCATGAAGCCGGTGGAGGTGGGCCAAACCATCGGCCCGTCCTCGGGGCCGGTGGGAGCCGGTGGATCCGCCGCTACACCCGGGGTGCCAGCGGAGGATCGGTGGATGAGGGGAGGCGGATCTGTCGCCCCTGAGGTGCTGATGGAGGGGGTGGCTCCGCTGCCACACCCCACGAGTCGATGGGGGCGGGTAGATCTGCCGCCACGCCTGAGGTATCAACAGAGAGGGGTGGCTTCACCGCCACGCCTAGACGAGTTGGGGTAGGAAATCAGGGGTTCAAACCCAAAACGTCCCTACCGCCCAACAGCGCCGGAGTAAGTCACTAATTCCTCTATTTTTCCTATTTTTTGGTTTTTCGGTGTGACCTTATGCCTTTTGACTTTTTGCAGACTCTTGTGATGGGGTCATTCCTTAGCACTGGCGCCCAAGAAGAGTGTCGCTCTTCAGGCGAAATAGGTGTCATCGCAGGAGCGGAGCCGATGTTGTGGCCTCGTTGGCTGGTCAGCCGCCGCCAGTGGTGGCGCCCGTGCCCTTGGCGGGTTAGGTGAGCACCAGGGTTGCCGAGCAGACGACGGTGGAGGTGACTCCACCGCCTACGTTGGAGGGTATGGAGCCACCGCCCACGCTTGTGGCATCTCCTGTGGTGGGCGCGGCATTGCAAGTCAAGCCCCCAACATCGCAAGCAGAGGTGGCCGTGACCGTGCCAAGTCAGGAGCAGTCGGACGTAGCCATAGCGATGTCCGAGGGAGCGGCGCAATCTATGCCACCGGTGGCCCTAGCAGCGACACCCGAGGCAGGCCGGATAGAGGAGGGCATAGCCGGAGGGTCCTCAGGCATAGTGGCAGTGGTGGAGAGGATCAGTGGGGGTCGCCTATGTGGGGTGAGCCGCCGCTCCGGTGGATGGCGCCTCAGGACCCAACGTCGACTATCTTCTCGCTCGATGATGCTTCTGAGAGCATGGAGCAGGAGAGTCTCAACATTGGGTTCTCGGCCATGATGGATGCCTTGAGCTAGGCCAGGGGCATCCTACGTGACATCATCATTCCCACTGGCTGGGTATGTGCTTGATATTCCCTCCTGCTTTCTTCTTTTCTTCATGTATTCTTGTATTTTTGTATTTTTGATACTGATCTTCTTTTCGGTCCTTTATTGCTCGTAGCTAGGGGAAATCCTAGTTCCCCCATGAGCAGAAGGCAGAATGGGACCACCTCACCAAGGAGGCCCGGCTACGTGGAGATGTGAGCGCCTAGCTTGCTGTCGCCCAACAGCGGGAAGCTGAGGCACATCAGGATGCGGAGGAGGTCCATAGGATGTTCTAGGATCTATCGACGAGGGTGCAGCGAGATGAGGAGGCGGCCGCCAGGGTCCGAAAGGAGCGGGATGAGCTGCTCTAGAAGGATGCCGAGGCCAGCCAATGGGCCATTGACCTCCAAGCTAAGCTGGAGACGGAGCGGGATCTCAAGCTGAGGGCCGAGGAAAGGTCCATGGCCCTGCAGCAAAGGGTGAATCAGGACACCAGGGAGATCACCCGGCTGCATAGGGAACGAGATGAGCTATGCCAGACCACAGAAAGACTCTGGTCGGAGCATGGCTTGGTCCGCGAGGAGCACGACCGGGCCATCCGAGAGCGCGACGAGGCGCGCCAGGTGGTCAACTTCCTCCGAGCGTGTAACAAAACCGACCAATTTATAAGAGCACAAGTACGAAAGCAATCACCAGAGTGATTGAACCGTCATACTTGAACCCATATAAACCTGGTAGTCAACTAAAACCATGAAGGATTTCAAACCAACTTGCATACAACCAAGATCGTAGTAATTCAACATAACAAGCCACATGTTACATCCATTTCACAAGTAGTTCACAAGTACCTCATACATCGGAGTTCACATAGTTATTACAAAACGAGTTCACAAATAGCGGAAGCAAAGTAGTTTGAGACCATCACACACACTTAGTTCAAATACATGCCAGTTCCATAGTCATACCAACAAAAGCAACATGATAAGATAACATAGATGATTATGCCCATGATCTAGTCTTCATCCCCCGTAGGGTGGTGACAATACTTGTAGTAGCCATTATAGAGCACGTCATCTGCAATAAGGGGGAATAAACCCTGAGTATGAGAATGTACTCAGCTAGACTTACCCGTCATAAACCAAAAATAAATAACACCAAGGAGTATGCAAGGCTTTATCGGTGGATCTTGCTTGACAACCATTTTGCATAAAAGCTTTAATGATATAAGAGCATAATTTAAATTATGAGTAAGCAGCAAGTTATCAATATTAACCTGTCAACTAGATTAGCACCTGTACTAGAGCAAGCAATTGATTAACTCAAAACATTAGTAACCATATTAGGTACATTATTGTAACATAATCATCATCATTATAACCATCAAGTTCAATTAAGTGCATCTAAGTTGCCGCTGCTTAGTCAAGTTCTCACTATCCGGAAGAGACGGTGATTCAAATCGATTCCTATCCAGCTAGAGGGTTATTCCTAACACAAACCCAGGTCTACCAGCCATGGTAGCCTTAGATCACCTTTGGTACAACTCAAGAACAAATTCATGGGTCCGCGCAGTGCCGCACTCTCAGGGAATCCACTCTGCTAGGTCCTCAATCTCACCTTTGGACTTACGCCAATGGCTCCCCACACATCCTTACTACCGCCAGAGTGCGCACTTTCACTTCTCGGCTTCTGGCCTGAGTTGAGCTACTCGGCTTCGCGGTCGGAACGAGTTATTCGGCCAACTAAGTGATAGGCATGCGTTCAACATGACATGAGGACATACAATGAATTGGTCCTTAAATGACTCAGATGGGGATAGATACACACCCAAGACCTCCTTGCCTTGTTGCTTCTCTATCGACATCCCACCCGGTCACAATTCATTATTAACACATGGTTATTTTCCACGATAGCAAATATAGCCAACCGTGACCAGACATCATCCTAGGTTGCAAGTGATAGGAAATCACCTGGCTTTACCAGTCTAAGCGTGGCTAAGCTTTGATTCACTCCTAGACCTAAATAGGATTCAGGGTACGTATACTGGACAAGGAATAGATATATATACAACAAGTGTTTACATCCAATTCCTATCACTTAATGCATCAACAAATAAAGATACTCAAAGTAACTATTTTCAAAACATTGGAGACTTAGAATGCTCAGGGGCTTGCCTTTCAGAAAATATGAATGTTGGTGATCGGGACACTCAAGAACTTCTTCCTCATTGTCTCCTTCTGGGGCCTGCACCACCTGCTCCTGAGCTTGCTGCTCCTCCTCTGGAAGTACTTGCTCAAATTCTAGAAGCGTGACTCCCTCCGGAACACCTATTGCATGCATATGCATAGTATAAGAATCATGCATGCACAAGAGATGGAAGGTGATGATGAAATATACAGCCACGTAGAGATGGACATATGAAAGACACGATGATATAAGATTAACATATATTTTACTGAGTAGGTGCATATCTCTTTTAGAAAACAAGAACTGCACACTCACCAAGCTTAAACAACCTAAGATAAAGTTGTTCATCTTCAGTAAATAGTGGCCATTCCTAAATAAATTCTTTTCATGCCTTTATTAATTTATTTTGATAATCAGGTTAAATAATAAACACATAGCCAAATTGTACAAAAAATTCCACAAAAATTACAGGAGCTTATACTTGTCCCCAATAGACTACTGTATAAATTTCACATCATTTTAACAAATATAACATCCTCCATAAAAATGACAAGCCCGCAGGGCTTAAAATAGCATAAATAGGAAACCCTAGTGAAAAGTGTCAAGCAATAGATTTTATATTTTACTTAGGTTCATCATAACACCATAACACTGTACAAAAAGTTTCATGCTCACTGGATACATATTTTTACCATGAAAAATAGCACAAGAATCTAGTATTTATTTAAGATAAATAGTAAACTCATATTTCTAGCAACATCACAGTGCAACCCAAATTTTTCCCATGTAGCACATAACAATACAAGACTAACAAACTTGGAATCACATTTTTAGCACTTTCCCAGCTCAAGTTATAGATTTAACAAAAGTTAGGAGGTGCTCTAGGGACACCTGGCCACGGAGAGGTCCACGCGGCGGCGGAGCTTACTCCGGCGAAGCTCACCCGCCGGCGACGTCCGGGCGATAGCGGTTAGAATGGATAGGGTTAGAGCCACTATGAGGCATGTGGAACACAATGCAGAGGAAAGGGGCGTGGAGGAGCGGTGGTCAGCTCGGGCCATGGTGAGCTCACACTCCGGTGAGGTGACAGTCATGGCGACGGTGATAGAATTGGCCAAAGGGCCCTCACCTAGGCTCGACTAAAACTTCGAAGAGGTCAAGGGAGTAGAGCAGGGCTAGGCGAGTCTGTGGGTGCGAGCAATGGCATGGTGGCTGGCTAGTGGAAGAGCTATGCGACGGCAATGCTTGCTCGGTAGAAATGGTGCAGCGCGGCGCTTTGCTTGTGCGCGAACTAGCGAGGCGAGGCGACGCGGATGAAGCAAGTAAGCGAGCCATCGGGCGCGTGGCGTCATCATGGCAGCAACGGCCTGACTAGTGTGGGCAGCACCGACATACAACCGCCACTTGGCCACCACAGCCTGACGTTGTCGGCCAGCTGGCCCGCCTGAACCGGCCATCAGAGATCCTTTAGGCCGACTGAAACATGATTTTTGGTGCTCCCTAAATCACAAACCAGCCCGATCCAGTGAAAGGTATAGTAACACAAGTTGTAGAGCTAGAAGTGATCTACAAGTTTTTTACATGACTTTGGGATGATTCGGTTCGGTTCACAAACTACAGAGCTCTAAACTAGGGTACATGAAAACTGAAACTCAATGCAAGACTTAGAAAATTGTCTAAGTGTTGAATCAGCACCCAAATCTGACTTGTGGGCCATGTTTGGGACTGTTACACACATTTTCATGACTTGACCTCTAAACAAAGTTTGTTCCATATATAATTTTCTACAACTTTGCTTTAGGTTGCTCAGACATGCAAAGACTCTATGGCACTATTCTAGTTTAGTCAAACAAAAGCACTCAAGAAGAGCACCTATTCAAACTAAACCCGAGAAGCATAATTAGGCAAAGTCATTAACATGAACATTGTTCCATTAGACATCCTAAGTGTAGCTAAGGTATTTTAGTTACCAACATTAATCACTTGCACTCAATCACACATAGGAAAACACAATATACAAGTCATGTTTCACATGTTTCAAGTGCATGTATCATATGTAAAAGTTCATATAAGAATGCTTATGCTCATGCAAATGCAAGTGCAATTATGCAAGTCTAACACCTAGGGTGTTACAGCCCTCCCCCCTTATAAAAATCATGCCCCGAGATTTGAAAAGCATACCATTTTGAATAAAAGGTAGGGTATACACCCTTCAAATAATCTTCCCGTTCCCACGTTGCATCGCTCTCACTACCCTGGTTACTCCACATAACCTTGTAAAACTTGACCACATGGTTCTGGGTTACTCTCTCTCTTGTATCAATAACCCACACTAGTCTGTCTTCATAGGATAGATCTGATTTCAACTTGATATTTCTAAGTGAAACTCTTTCTTTAGGAACACGGAGACATTTCTTCAATTGAGAGACATGAAAAACATTGAAGATAGCTCTCATATCATAAGGTAACTCTATCTTGTAGGCTATATTCCCACTCTTCTCTATGATCAGATATGGGCCTACATACCTAGGTGCAAGCTTCCTCTTTACTCTAAATCGATGCACACCTTTCATCGGTGATACTTTCGGATAAACGTGATCACCCACTTCAAACTCAATGGGCTTCCTTCTTTTATCCGCATAGCTTTTCTGCCTAGCTTGAGTGGCTTTCATATGTTTCTAGATAGTACGGACTTGTTGTTCAGCCTCTTCGATGAAATCAATGCCGTAGTATCTCCTTTCTCTAGATTCAACACAGTTCAAAGGAGTTCTACACTTGCGGCCATACAACACTTCGAATGGAGCCATCTTGATACTTTCTTGATAACTATTATTATAGGAAAATTCAGCCAAGGGTAACCACTTATCCCAGGAACCTTTGGAAGATATAACACAAGCTCTTAACATGTCTTCCAATATTTGATTCACCCGCTCCGTCTGTCTGGAGGTTTGTGGATGGTAAGCAGAACGTCTAACTAAGTTGTTGCCTAACATCTTGTGCAAATGTTCCAAAAAATGAGCAGTGAACTGAGGTCCTCTGTTAGATACTATGGTTCTAGGAACCCCATGGAGACGTACTATCTGATTAAAATGTAACTTAGCATAGTCACTTGGTCGATAGTCAATTCTAACTGGTATGAAATGAGCAGACTTTGTTAAATGATCCACTATCACCCATATGGAATTGAAATTCTTTTGGGTAGGGGGAAGTCCAACAATGAATTCCATGCTAATCTCTTCCCATTTCCATCCTGGTATAGACAATGGTTGAAGAAGTCCAGCAGGCTTCAAGTGAATTGCTTTGACTCTACAACAATTGTCACACCTTGCAACATAAGCTGCGATTTCTTTCTTCAACTTGGTCCACCAAAAGCGAGATTTCAAATCTTGATATATTTTGCTACTTCCTAGGTGGATAGATAACTTGGATGAGTGAGCTTCTTCTAAGATTTGGTTTCTAAGCTCTTTGTCCTTCAGTACTACAAGTCTGTCCTTAAACCATAGAACACCCTTCTCATCAACACGAAAGTGTTTTGTTTCTTGTTCCTTCATCTTCCTTTTGATGTGGAACACACCCACATCGGATTTCTAAAGCTCAATGATTTTACTTTCCAAAAAGAAACTAAGGGTGATACTGTGTAACATAGCAGGATGTAACAGATGTGCCAAATGATAATCTGCTCCCAAGAGAGAATTGCATTGAGATTTTCTACTCAAAGCATTAGCAACAACATTTGCTTTACCCGGATGATAATGGACTTCTAAGTTATAATCTTTGATCAACTCTAGCCATCTTCTCTATCTCATGTTCAATTCTGGTAGAGTGAAGATATACTTGAGACTTTTATGATTGGTATAGATATGACACATGTTACCAAGCAGGTAATACCTCCAAATCTTCAAAGCATGAACAACAACAGCTAACTCAAGATCATGAGTTGGATAATTGGCTTCATGCTTCCTTAGCTGATGCGAGGCATACGCAATAACCCAACCTTCTTGCATAAGAACACATCCTAAACCGGTACCTGATGCATCACAAAACACATCAAAAGGTTTCTCGATATTAGGTTGTGCCAAAATAGGAGCTGAGGTCAACAAATTTCGCAAAGTGCAAAAAGCAGTCTCACACTCCGGAGTCCAAAGAAACTTCACATCTTTTTGAAGCAACCTGGACATGGGCTTGGCTATCTTAGAGAAATCCGGGATGAAGCGACGATAATAGCCAGCCAAACCAAGGAAACTTCTAACCTCATGCACTAAAGTTGGTGCTTTCCAATCCATGACTTCTTGCACCTTAGACGAATCAACCGAAATTCCTTCATCAGACAACACATGACCTAAGAAAGGTACTTTCTTTAGCCAAAACTCACATTTACTGAATTTGGCATAAAGCTTATGTTCTCGTAGCCTGGATAAAACAACTCTCAGATGCTCGACATGTTCTTCAACATTTGTGGAAAAGATCAAGACGTCATCAATGAAGACAACTACAAATTTGTCTAGTTCCTCCATGAACACTGAATTCATTAGATAGACGAAGTATGCAGGAGCATTGGTCAAGCCGAAAGACATAACCAGATACTCATACAACCCATATCTGGTGGAGAAAGCGGTCTTAGGCACATCCTCTAGTCTAATTTTTATCTGATGATAACCAAATCTCAAATCAATTTTGGAGAATACCTTTGCCTTAGACAACTGATCAAACAAAATATCAATGCAGGGCAATGGGTACTTATTCTTGATTGTCACAGCATTGAGTGGACGATAATCCACACACATGCACAATGACTTGTCCTTCTTTTTCACAAATATAGCAGGACAACTCCAGGGAGAAGCACTAGGTTGGATAAGACCTTTCTCTAACAGATCTTGTAACTGAACTTTAAGCTCTGCTAACTCATTGGACGGCATCCTATAAGGCCTTCTAGAAATAGGTGTAGTACCCAACACTAACTCAATCTTGAACTCTATATCTCGATCTGGCGGTAAACTAGGTAAATCATCAGGAAATACATCTAGAAACTCACAAACTACTAGAACGTCCTCGATTCTTGGGGTCTAGATAGCGTTAACAGTGTTGTGGAGGTCTAGCTCTCTAGGAAGTGGCACTAGGAAAGCCTCATTGCTGATAGGATCCCTCAACATAACGACCCTAGTGGAAGTATCGATGAGCACTCCATGACCGCTCATCCACTTTATCCCCAAGATTATATCTATACCTAGTCCTAGCAACACTACCAGCTCGGACATATACACTCATCCCTCTATTTCGATACTGACATCTTGCACTATCTGATTGGTAGAAATATTACTTCCAGCTGCACTAATGCAATAACAACTTGTGGATAGTGTGGTTACCTTCTGATTGTACTTTGATGCAAAAGCTAGACTCATAAATGAATGCGAAGCACCGGAATCAAATAGTATAACTATAGGATGTTGATTCACAAGAAACTTACCTGCAGTAACCACCTCTCTAGAGGGTATCTCTGTCATGTTGGTGTAGTTAACATGCCCTTGACGAGCACCAGAATTCCCATGCTTCTGATTGTTCTTCTGAGGATAAGGACAAATCTTGGACCAATGACCTATCCTGCCACAATTCCAGTAGGGCCTATTAGCTGGTGGAATAAAAGAATTCCCTGGTCCTATGGTGCCTTTTGGAAGAGGTATAGTAAATGCCTTCTTGACACCAGTCTTTGCCTAATTATTCTTCTGTGGTGGCCGGTACCTAACAGCTGTAGCCGGTGGGCAAAACTAAGTCTTAGCCACTGGAGCTTTAGCCTGAGAGGCACTTGCCTCAAAGGCTGTCTTGTGATCTTTAGAAGCAGCATAGACATTATTGTTATTCTCTTGAGTAAGAGCATCACTTACGAACTCATTGAAAGTGACACTCTTGTTGTTCCCCATGGACTTCATCAGTTTGGGACTAAGCCCTCTCTTGAAGCTAGCGATTCTCTTTGCTTCTAAATCAATGAATTCTAGGGCATACCTTGCCAGATGATTGAATGCATGAAGGTATTCAGTAAGTGTCTTGGTGCCTTGCACCAGCTTTATAAACTCATTGTGCTTTATGGCCATCAACCCAGGAGGAATATAATGACTCTTGAAAGCCTCCTGGAATTGATTCCAAGTGATCTGGACATTCTCAGGTAAGGTGGACCTATAATGACGCCACCATATACCTGCTGGTCCTTGTAGCTGATGCGAAGCATACTCCGCCTTCATCTGCTCTGTCAACCTGAGCAAACGGAACTTATGCTCAAGCATGTTCAGCCACTCTTCTGCCTAGAGTGGCTCTTTAGCTTCTTTGAAGACTGGCGGCTTGGTATCTTGGAATTCTTTGAAATCACTAAACTAATTGGGCTTTGGTCCCTGTCGTTGATTGCGGCCCTGTGCTTGATGCTGGGCCAGGGTACGCATGGCATCCCCCAACGCACGCTGACCTTCCACGAGCATGGCCAACATATCAGACGGTGTGGGCAGTGGTGGCGGTGGAAGATCATCATCACCACTACCTCCAGCATGGCCTGAACACAGATTGCGTGATATCTGCAGAAGTGCATTTGTGAGTAATGATGGACGATGTCAGATACATTATAGATGAATTGTAGAATTATGCCAAACTGAACTTATTGGAGAGAACAATTTTATACAATAAACAGAGGCACAATAATTCATCCTCATAACATCACCAATAACTTTACTCCGCACATTCTCACGATGCATACGCTTTCATGCCAAATTTTTGCCAACATCAAAGCTAGACTTTTATTTAAAGCTCACATCCATATGGAGCCAACATGCAAGTTCCAGATATTACATCCAAGTCTCTAACTGAAATTAAGTTACATGTTCTTCCAGAAGAAAGCAAAAGATAAGCACTAGTGCATCAAGCTTGGTGCTACAACTAAACTACACATCTTCATCAGTGTCAGCATCGATCACTCCTTCATCGTCTTCATCCTCGACGGGATCGAGTTCCTCCTCTTCTTCATCTTCTTCAGCTTCTGGTATTGCGATGACATTGACATCTAAGTCCATGCCATCATCATCAGCGAAGATCACCTGTGGTCCTCCCACCATGGGGTACACTGGAATAGGATGAGGAATCAGATTGATCTGATTGTTGAGGCGGTGAACATCAATCTGCAGTTCTTTAATTTGATGGAGGAGTTCATTCTCTCTGATTTCAGCTTAGATTCCTATCATGATCCTAGCATTGTCCCTGGTTTGAGCCAGACGAAGTGCGTCATCTCGCTCACAAGTCAACTGCATGATCCGATCATGGTTAGCATCCCTTTCCCTGACAGCATGTACAAACTGCTGCCTACGGTTTTCCAAAGCACTCATAAGACCACCAATATCATTTTGAGCTGTCCTAAGCTCCTTACCATTCTTGCACGCATGCTTCTTCCACTTGAGCTATTCATTCAGTGCCTACCACAGGGCTGTCAAGGCTCTGACATAAGTGCCCTGGTGATCCTGAAATAGCTTCAGACAGCCATCATAGCACTCATGGCTGGCCCTGAGCTCTGTGCCCTTTCTGCCTCAGTCATTACCAAGGGATCATCCTCAAAATTCAACCACTTGGCCTCAGATGGGGCTACTCGAGGAATGGACTCAGTTAGTCCGTTGATCAAGTCATCACCAAACTCCTGACAAATATCAAGTAGAACTTCTAAAGCTGCCACCTGTGCCCCTTCCCAAGGGGTTTGTCCATCAACTTCAATGCTCCAACCAAGCCACTGGGGT
Source organism: Miscanthus floridulus (assembly GCF_019320115.1). Taxonomy (NCBI): domain Eukaryota; kingdom Viridiplantae; phylum Streptophyta; class Magnoliopsida; order Poales; family Poaceae; genus Miscanthus; species Miscanthus floridulus. The sequence continues at coordinate 127,656,919 of NC_089580.1, read as the reverse complement.
CTATTTGTGTGAGGCAGGACAACCACCTCAGGCTGTGTTTAGTTGTAGGAATTTGGATTTTGGGGCTACTGCAGCACGTTCATTTTTATTTGGCAAATAGTGTTCAAACATGGACTAATTAGGCTCAAAACGTTCGTCTCACAATTTCCCACCAAACTGTGCAATTAGTTTTTCTTTTCGTCTACATTTAATGCTCCATGCACGGGCCGCAAACATTCGATGTGACAGGTACTGTAGCAACTTTTTGGAAGTTGGGGTAGAACTAAACAAGGGCTCAATGTCATACCACAGCAACCCTCCTTCAGCCTCCCCTCGCTTCCAAGTATAATGAGGCGGCTCCGCATATCCCATGGAATGTAGCACCCTCCACAATAGGGTTGGAGTGCCAAACACGTGCATGAATGTGCTGGTCCTGGGCGGTAGTGCTGGTGCAGCCATCTGTAGTACATTGCAATTTGGGTGTGAGAGGATTATCTTATAGGATGAGAAATATATAATGGAATAATTAAAGATAAGGGAGGGAGTGATGCAAAAATGTAATGGCATGAGTGAACATGATGCATGCACGTTCCGTACGTCCTCACGAATCTTAAGAAAAGTTTAAAATTCTAGCGACATAGATGGTGGCATACATACGTTCTCTCATATACGTATCTAGTCGAGCTACACGTTACGTTGTTAGTGTATCTATAGACAAATTCATTACAGCCCATCCCAACAAAAGAGAAATAAGCACACAATGAAAGCAGTAAACTAAGATACTGTCCATATATACATCCCTGGATATATATACTTCAGTATCCAAAGCTACCCGACAGATATACCCACAATTAAGTACCTTCATATGTACATGTGTGCAACATGTAAATATTCTGGTAACCACAACTAACTCTCCCCTAGACCGATAGTTGGACGGTCATGCTCTCACAACTCACACTTACCTAGGCATAGAGGCAATTGATTCATACATTACCACCCAAGCGGATGGCATCCATACAATAGCACACCGTATGAATGATAAAATAAAATGCAAGCAATTACCCCCTAAAGTCATTACTTAAATAAGCCACCTAAAAGTCCTTATTTGGGCATAGAGGATATGACCACTGGCACACTTAAGTAAAATTCTAGATTTGAACACCCCTATATATAAGTAGCTATAAGTTGTCAAAACTAATTTTTGTAAATAAAAACATTTGTTTTAAATGCACATATGACATGTTTAATATTAAATCTAGCTCTGATACCAGTTGTAATAAAACCGACTAATTTATAAGAGCACAAGTACGAAAGCAATCACCGAAGTGATCGAACCGTAATACTTGAACCTATATAAACCCGGTAGTCAACTGAAACCATGAAGAATTTCAAACCAACTTGCATACAACCAAGATCGTAGTAATTCAACATAACAAGCCACAAGTTACATCTATTTCACAAGTAGCTCACAAGTACCTCATACATCGGAGTTCACATAGTTATTACAAAATGAGTTCACAAATAGCAGAAACAAAGTAGTTTGAGACCATCACACACACTTAGTTCAAATACATGCCAGTTCCATAGTCATATCCAACAAAAGCAACATGATAAGATAACATAGATGATCATGCCCATGATCTAGTCTTCATCCCCCACAGGGTGGAGACAATACTTTCAGTAGCCGTTATAGAGCACGTCATCTGCAACAATGGGGAATAAACCCTAAGTACGAGAATGTACTCAGCTAGACTTACCCGTCGTAAACCAAAAATAAATGACACCAAGGAGTATGTAAGGCTTTATCAGTGGATCTTGCTTGACAACCATTTTGCATAAAATCTTTAATGATATAAGAGCATAATTTAAATTATGAGTAAGCAGCAAATTATCAATATTAACCTATCAACTAGATTAGCACATGTACTAGAGCAAACAATTGATTAACTCCAAACATTAGTAACCATATCCGGTACATTGTTGTAACATAATCATCATCATTATAACCATCAAGTTCAATTAAGTGCATCTAAGTTGCCGCTGCTCAGTTAAGTTCTCACTATCCGGAAGAGACGATGATTCGAATCAATTCCTATCTAGCTGGAGGGTTATTCCTAACACAAACCTAGGTCTACCAGCCACGGTAGCCTTAGATCACCTTTGGTACAACTTAGGAACAAATTCGTGGGTCCGCGCAGCGCCGCACTCTTAGGGAATCCACTCTGCCAGGTCCTCAATCTCACCTTTGGACTTACGCTAATGGCTCCCCACACATCCTTACTACTGCCAGAGTGCGCACTTTCACTTCTTGGCTTTCGGCCTGAGTTGAGCTACTTGGCTTCACGGTCGGAATGAGTTATCCAGCCAACTAAGTGATAGGCATGCGTTCAACATGACATGAGGACGTATAATGAATTGGTCCTTAAACGACTCAGACAGGGATAGATACACACCCAAGACCTCCTTGCCTTGTTGCTTCTCTATCGACATCCCGCCCAGTCACATTTCATTATTAACACATGGTTATTTTCCACGATAGCAAATATAGCCAACTATGACCAGACATCATCCTAGGTTGCAAGTGATAGGAAATCACCTGGCTTTACCAGTCTAAGCATGGCTAAGCTTTGATTCACTCCTAGACCTAAATAGGATTCAGGGTACGTATACTGGACAAGGAATAGATATATATGCAACAAGTGTTTGCATCCAATTCCTATCACTTAATGCATCAACAAATAAAGATACTCAAAGTAACTATTTTCAAAACATAGGAGACTTAGAATGCTCAGGGGCTTGCCTTTCAGAAAATATGAAGGTTGGTGATCGGGACACTCAAGAACTTCTTCCTCATTGTCTCCTTCTGGGGCCTGCACCACCTGCTCCTGAGCTTGCTGCTCCTCCTCTGGAAGTACTTGCTCGAATTCCAGAAGCGTGACTCCCTCTGGAACACCTATTGCATGCATATGCATAGTATAAGAATCATGCATGCACAGGAGATGGAAGGTGATGATGAAATATACAGCCATGTAGAGATGGACGTATGAAAGACACGATGATACAAGATTAACATCTATTTTACTGAGTAGGTGCATATCTCTTTTAGAAAACAAGAACTACACACTCACCAAGCTCAAACAACCTAAGATAAAGTTGTTCATCTTCAGTAAGAGGTCTAGCACCTACAACTAACAATTTATCTTAATTAGCCTAGTATCTAAATCATCACATCAATTCATATAAAGCAAACAAGTTATTCATTGCACTTAACAGTTTTCTGGCTGCAAACAGCAGCTACAAGTTTGATCCATAACTAGAGTTCTACAGGTCCAAATACCATGATTTAAGACTTTCTGCAAAGCTTATAACATTTTCTACAACTTTTGTTTAATCACCAAAGTCTAATTCAAACTCAAACTAGGTCAAACAGACTGATCTTACAAAACTGTCTGTGGATTCCTGAGAGTAGGCAATTGGGAGTGCTGTCTTCCAACTGATATAACTCTCAAACTACTAGGACAAATGCCTTGAAATTTTGACACAAGCTAGATAAACAAGTTCCCTACAACTTTATTATTGACCAAATTCACAACAAACATCATCTTCACCAGTTAATTTGCTTAACCCTAAAATCTGTCCAGAAAGTCACTATAAGTGAATTATAGTGAAAATAATATTTTATTACATATAAGAATAGCACTATGAGTAGTACAAATGCTACCAACAGTTAACATACATCAAATGAACACTAGAAAACATAGTGGCCATTCCTAAATAAATTCTTTTCGTGCCTTTATTAATTTATTTCGATAATTAGGTTAAATAATAAACACATAGCCAAATTATACAGAAAATTCCACAAAAATTACAGAAGCTTATACATGTCCCCAATAGACTACTATATAAATTTCACATCATTTGAACAAACATAACATCCTCCACAAAAATGACAAGCCCACAGGGCTTAAAATAGCATAAATAGGAAACCCTAGTGAAAAGTGTCAAGCAACAGATTTTATATTTTACTTAGGTTCATCATAACACCATAACACTGTACAAAAAGTTTCATGCTCACTAGATACATATTTTTACCATGAAAAATAGCACAAGAATCTATTATTTATTTAAGATAAATAGTAAACTCATATTTCCTGCAAGATCACAGTGCAACCCATATTTTTCCCATGTAGCACATAACAATACAAGACTAACAAACTTAGAATCACGTTTTTAGCACTTTCCTAGCTCAAGGTATAGATTTAACAAAAGTGAAACCATTTAAAAGCACTTATTGAACTCTATTTTATTCACCTAGAAAAATACGGAAAATAGTGTGTTACATATTTTTATCAAATACTACACTTTATGTGGATCCCAACAAAATTTGGTTCACACAAATAGGATACTCCTAGCCATAGATATATTTTTCCAAATTTAGCATACAAATCAGGAAATAAATGAACTATCTTTTCACTTCACAGTCACTAACGCCCATGACCCACAGGTCAGTGCACCCCGCCGATCAGTCTAACCAGAGCAGGGGACGATAGTTAAACGACGGTAGCTCGCCGACGGCGAATCCACCGGTGAAACTGCCCCCACCATGTTGCTCTCCTCACTCTCCCGCATCTATAGAGGTAAGTGGTTAGGGTTTAGGCGCACTGGAGGCGGCTCGTCGCCGGCCATGGTGGCACGACGGTGCGCCATTCGGCTCCGGCCACGGCTGGTCCAGGCAAAAGGTTCTATGGCACCACGGTGCTCAGGCAAAACTATTCGTGCTAGCCTAGGGTTAGGAGATGCTCTAGGGACACCTAGCCACAGAGAGGTCCGCGCGGCGGCAGAGCTTACTCTGGCGAAGCTCACCCGCCGGCAACGTCCAGGTGGTAGCGGTAAGATTGGATAGGGTTAGAGCCACTACAAGGCATGTGGAACACAATGTGGAGGAAAGGGGCATGGAGGAGCGGTGGTCAGCTCAGGCCACGGCGAGCTCGCGCTCCGGCGAGGTGACAGTCATGGCGACGACGACGGAATTGGCAAAAGGGCCCTCACCTAGGCTCGACTGAAACTACAAAGAGGTCAGGGGAGTAGAGTAGGGCCAGGCGAGTCTGTGGGTGTGAGCAATGGCATGGTGGCTGGTCGGTGGAAGAGCTATGCGACGGCGATGCTTGCTCGGCAGAAATGGTGCAGTGCAACGCTTTGCTTCTGGGTGAACTGGCGAGGCGAGGTGACGCGAATGAAGCAAGTAAGCGAGCCATCGGGCACGTGGCGTCGTTGTGGTAGCAACGGCCTGACTAGTGGGGGTAGCGTCGGTGTACGGCCACCACTTGGCCACCGCGGCCTGACGTTGTCGGCCAGTGGCCATCAGAGATCCATTAGGCCGACTGAAACATGATTTTTGGTGCTCCCTAAATCACAAACCAGCTCGATCCAGCGAAAGGTATAGTAACACAAGTTGTAGAGCTAGAAGTGATCTACATGTTTGTTTACATGACTTTGGGATGATTCAGTTTGGTTCACAAACTACAGAGCTCTAAACTGGGGTACATGAAAACTGAAACTCAATGCAAGACTTAGAAAATTCTCTAAGTGCTGAATCGGCACCCAAATCTGACTTGTGGGCCATGTTTGGGACTGTTACATACATTTTCATGACTTGACCTCTAAACAAAGTTTGTTCCATATATAATTTGCTACAACTTTGCTTTAGGTTGCTCAGACATGCAAACACTCTATGGCACTGTTCCAGTTCAGTCAAACAAAAGCACTCAAGAAGAGCACCTAGTCAAACTAAACCCTAGAAGCATAATTAGGCTAAGTCATTAACATGAACATTGTTCCATTAGACATCCTAAGTGTAGCTAAGGTATTTTAGTTACCAACATTAATCACTTGCACTCAATCACACATGATCATAAGCATACACATAGGAAAAACACAATATACAAGTCATGTTTCACATGTTTCAAGTGCATGTTTCATATGTAAAAGTTCATATAAGAATGCTTAATGCTTATGCTCATGCAAGTGCAAGTGCAATTATGCAAGCCTAACAATTAGGGTGTTATAGGGTGGATCTTGGAGTCGTCGTGACCCGAAGGCTGGAGGCTGAGAACGTCTCTACCGGGCTGGGCACGGAGCTCACCGAGGTGCGGGGGATTCTTCAGGCTGAGAGTGATGAGCACAATCTCCTATGTGCCACCGTCGGGGTGGTCTTCGATGACCTAGGGGTGGCACAGCTGGAGGAAACTAGCTCACTTGTGGCCCGTGCTGTGGGTATCATGGCGTGGGTGGGCCAGCTTGAGGAGGACGCCTTTCACACCGGGATCACCCAAGCCTTTACTATTGCCCACTCTCACAATGATCAAGAAATCAACTTGGAGGTAATGAGCCTCGGCTTCGTGCCTGGCTATGAAAACTCTGAGCTGGATGAGATTGAGAAGGCGGTGACTCCCATTATGTGGAACCTGGCGAACAGGCTGAAAGACATGGTTCTCCCTTCGAGGAAGTAGTTAGTTGGATAAGTTTGCCAAACATTTATCTGTAATATGTGGACAAGTGTCGGTACCTTCGTGTCCAAAAACAGTTTCATTTCGTAATTTTGTTTCGTTCGTTTTGATCTTACTTTCTTCCATTTTGCAATCGATAAAAAAAGTTTATGCGATCCGACCCTTCCGTTTGTTAAGACCATAGGGCTCGAGGTGTATAAGGGGGGAATTTTGAATATGCTAGTGAGCAAAGTTACCATAGCCATCGGGGCATGGGTTTTTTGCTGTCTTACCAGGCGTGCTCATTTATCTGTTCTCACGAACCTTGCCACCATTCTTTAGTGCGAGGAAAAGGTCTAATGCAATGAATGTTTTGAAAAAGAGGAGGTATTTATACCTTTGTTAGCCCCCAGGTAAGATCTGACCCCTTGCGGCTATTGGGGCCGGATGTTACTGGAGACCAAAATGAGGGTAGTGAACTTGTCCTTGTATTCGCACGTACCCCTTACTTTGGATTTTGGTGATGGTTCCATGATCGTGTGTTTGGTCTTATCGCTGGCCTGGCCTTCCCCGAGCCCCCACGCATGGTGGGGATTCGGTCAAGGGCCGACTCATTTTGTGACTATCACCCCATCCATGGTTTTTCGCAACTAGAGGGATTGAGGCGATGTCACTTGCCTCGATGGCTTGAGTGACATGCCTAATGAGCTCGGTAATGGGGATGTTCGAACGGATCTGATCCTGCTGCTTTGTGACAGGGTCGACAAAGCTCTCGGGTGGTGTTCCGTTGCTCCTTGACCTACCTTCCAATAGATTCCCCTTAATGGGGACTCTATGGGCTCGGCAAGAGGCTAGATTGAACTTAGAAGGTTGAGATGACCCTTCTCGCCTCAATGCGGGTTGGGCAAAGGCCGCTGAGGCTCATCTGCATTTTCTCCCTTGGCTCTTGTTGGATGCGAGGGGGCCTTAGACCCTTCATAGGCCAGCCTTTGAACCTTGGTCTCTCAATCTCAGATCGAGCGGCTTGAGCTCCCAAGGCCCTTAGGGTCTAATAGGGGTCAGTCATGTTTCGCGGGTCACCCCGTCCTCGGTTTCCACAACCAGAGGGGCTGAGTTGATGACACTTGCCTCGACGGCTCGAGTGTCATGCTCAATGAGCTCGCAAGCAGGTATGTTCGTGTGGAATCTGGGTCCATCATTCGCTGATGGGGTTGGTAGAGCCCTTATGTGACATTCCACTACTTCTTAACCCGCCTCCTGGTAGATGCTCGAGCCGTTCGGTAGGCTCAGGTGGCCCGTTGGCCTCTCCTCGACGGAGATTCTATGGGTTTGGCTCGGGGTTAGAATCAAACGAGAAAGGTTAAGATGTCCCTGTCCGCTTCTGAGCGAGGTCGGGCAAGGCTGCTGGGGCTCATCATGGTTTTTCTCCCCAAGCTCTATTTGACATGAGGCGGCCTCAAGCCCTTTGAGGGCCAGCCTTTGAACCTTGGTTAGTTGCCGCTCATGTCGAATGAGGCGGGCGCCGCTTCATGGCGCGACACAAAGTGTTGAGATGCGAAGATCGCATATGCAACGTTTGGATGATGGGATTAATGTGTGATTTAATTGAAACAAAAGCGGGGGTCGGTAATGTTACCTTGGTGGTACGAGCGACGAGAAGCTCTTACCAAACATGTTCATGCGGGTTTCGAGTCCGATGTTTGTGATGGGGCCAGTGTGACCTGCACGAGCATCATGATTTTTCGTCTTTGTCTCTCGATGGCGATTCGAGCCGTTCGATTGACTTTAAGGGACCTGATAGCTTCTCCTTGAAGGAGATTCTACAGGCAGACCCCTCTGAACCCCTCTCGAGAAGGTAGATGCAGAAGCTTGGGGTACGGGGAACTATGAATTCAATTATGCTGGTGAACAAAAACACCGTAGCCGCTGGGGCGTAGGGTCTAGAGGTTCATCCAGCTCTACTCAAAGTTCTACACCCACACCCCGTGTCTCTAGTTTTTTTTAAACATAAGGAGGGGTTAGGCAATGAGGATGTCTAAACAAGTAGACACCCTCGGCAACCCTCAAGCAATGTCTGTGCCCCTGCCGTTGCTAGGGTCGGACGCTCAGTAATGAAATTAACACGCAAAGTAAGTAATAGAGGTGCTTATCTTTTTGTGGTCGTTCGTTTGTTGTTTTACCTAGGCAGTTCGATCGACCTAGGAGGCCCATGGGCCCCCCTTGGATGGGGGTTCCATTGGCGGGTCATTCCATGGTCCTGCGTGGGGAAGCGGAGAGTCACCTGCAAGCGGGTGTGCCTAGATTCTCGTGCCTGGTGCATGGTGGTGGTGGGCCATGCCTAGGCAACATCCCGTTTGACCAGGTGGCATCTCATCGACCAAGGTGCGTCCAATCGGTCTAGGCGCGTCCTGTTGGTCCAGGCGTGTCCCCTCGGATTCCTGTTGGCATTGATTTCCCATCTACATTAAATAGGGGAAGGAAGAGAGTTTTTCGTCCCAACCTTTCGCCTTTCCTCAGCTGCTGCGCCTCTTCCTTAAATAGGGAGGGAGAAGGGAGTTCTTGTCCCATTCCTTAGCCTACTTTTGAGCTGCTACATCTTCTCCTTCCTTTCCACCGAATGTGTTCGTGCGTTGCAGTGGTTCCTAAGTGAGAGAGGGTAATGCCAGGGAGAGAAAAACTCATAGATCTGCTCGTGAATCCGGAGCATGATGTCGAGATGGAGGTCATCCAACGTAGATGAGATGGTGTCTGTTGCATTTGCCAAGAAGGGGCCGCTTCTACCGAAGGAGGAGGTGCACTGGAGGGCGCTGAGCGTCGTTGGTTTCGCCATCATTCGTGGTAGCCTTTCTTTGGTGGGGGATGTCCCCCGCGCAGACACCGTTGTTAGGGTTGTGGCTCATCATGATGGCGTAGTCCCTAGACGCTCCGGCGGAGGTGCCGTTGTTAGGGTTGTGGCTGATGATGATGGCGCCATCCCTGGACACCTCGTCGGAGGTGCCGTTGTCATAGTTACGACTGATGATGTGTAACGTCCCGCCTCCTTGAGGCTAGACCCGCTTACATCTGATAGCTTTCCTAAGACATAGACTGCCCTCACAGACCAACACCAGTCTTTTCTATGCACTTTGTCCTCACTCATGCGCCCCTAGAAAGAACTTCCCGGTCGGTCACCCATCACTCCAGGCCAAGCATGCTTAACCTTGGAGTCTTAAGAGATAGGCTTCCAGAAAAGAAGTTACAACTTATTGGTATGAGTATCCTATTAATCCTATTAAGCCCCGGGCTTGGGTGTTACATCCTCACCCCCTTTAGGAGACCGACGTCCTCATCGGTCAACCCTAGGCCAGGAACGTCCCCTCTTGGCCACGTCCGTGTGTCCAGTGCCAGCGCATGTGCCATGCTGGGTGACCACTCTGGGTCCACACCAGCCATGCGCACCATGCCTGCGCAACTGACACACATGCCCGTGAAACCGCAAGGGTCGGCTCTGATACCAACTGAAATGTCCTCGATTTCCACGAAGGGAAATCCACAGAAACGAAGTGTAAAATGACGAAACAATCCATCATTTTACCCAAATCTCAGTGATACAGCAAGTCATGCACGATTATCAGAGTACAATATAGAGTTTTACATGAATTATTCTCTTCACCACGCAGGGCGGAACACACTCACACATAGCATCCTGAACAGCCTCAAATGAGGATAGCAGCAGAAAATGATCTCCTAGAACCAGCTCGAGCGCAGCACAGACCCTCTAGTCCTCCCAGTCATCACCCTCGTAGTCGTACTCGAGCTCCAAACCTACCAAAAATCTATCAGTACACTTGGTACTGGCCACGCATCGCCCATCCTATGCTTGCATTGCTTTGCGGAGAGTAGAATGCTTTTGGGGAAGTAGAAAGAGACCTATTTAGGCCATGGGTTTCCTATGCCAGTAGTTAATGTTTAAAATAATAATATATATCCATCAGGTTTTCTTTCCTTAACCCATCTTATTCACACGTCCTCCCCACCCATCACACACACCTCATCTCATCTCACTCTCTAGGCGACGAGATCGACTCCCGCTCAGATCTCGCCTCAACGGCCCAAGCCGGAATCCAACATGTAACCTGGGGGAAAGGTAGAGAAAGACTCATCTCTCTAATCAAGTGAAGCGTAGGTCATGGGAATGTCCATATCCATGGACGCGGCTATATGTATAGATCGATCAACTCTACAGAGCGGGTACACCTAGTAATCCACAAGATCGCCATCCTCGACGATCCAGCTCATCTAGGCTGATTTCGACTGCCTACCAACCGGTACAGTACCACCCTACCACTCAGCCTTGGGCCACCCCCAGAGTCCACTGAAACACTGAGACTGTGAGACATAGTACCAGGCCCCCAAGGTCACTACGCTGTCTTAGGAGGGTGTGGGTTCCCATGCCCGTACCTCCCTACACTATCACCTTCGAACCTAGTAGTAGTGGTACCACCCTAGTCAGCCGGGTAATCATCCCCTGCCCATCGGGAGCGAGTGGTGTGCATGAAGGTCCCATGGTTCTGGTTCTCAAGACATACCAGTCCTTAGGGGGACCGAACAGGATATCTTCGCAAAAGGGGATCACCAACTCCCCGTGCCATAACAGCACCTCACTAGGGATAACCAACACCCCGGTCCACCTCTCACATGTACCCGCCATAGGTAATTCTCGCAAAGGATGCCCAGGTCACACCCCTTTGGCAAGACTTGCCCCAAAGACTCGTCGTAAGATCCTGTCCGATCGATTCAACCCTCACCACACACACCCAAGACTCACGCCAAGATCTCCCCATGTTCATTGTTCCATTTTTACCAAGTTTTACGACACCTCGTGCCTTACGCACATACGTCTCTCCCTCACTAGCATCACATCACAGATATAATGCGAGTAAGAGTACAGCAGTAAGTATGTAACAAGCGAGCATCTAGCTTATCAGCGGGTGTGCAGGAGTAAGGTGGAAACATGGTATAAGGCTCAAATAAAACTACCATGCAACCTAACATCATATTATTGCATAAGAGATAAAGCACTAGCATTTATAGGTATAGCATGCGTAATAGGATCTACGAGATTGGGTGGGGCGTGGCACCTGGTAGGTCATCTCCCAAGTCCTCGCTGTAGTCAGGGTCGTACTCCTCGGTCGGCAGGTCCTCTGGCTCTGTTTAAACATAACATATGGTCGCATGAGCGACTCCTATAAAGGTGCACAAAGAAGCAATAGAATTTTGAAAGATCCAAATGCACTCAAACACAAGCCTATGACATAGAGCTCCTTTTTAGAAAAATTTGAACACTGGTTTGGTATTTTTCTGAGTTAAAATGAATTAGTTATGAATTTTTAAAGATTAATTGAATTTCTGGAAAAGAAAATGAACTGGGAACTCCAGGCGGTGACATGTGGCAGCTCCTCGTGTGGCCATGTTGCGCTATGGATTTGACAAAGGGTTCCAGTCATTGTGGGCTTGGCTCACGGTGGGCATGATCGAGCAATTCACGGGTGCACGTGGGGTCTACGGTGGACCGTGTTCATCATTTCTTTCTCCCTCTTGGTTCATGGTGCACACGGTGCACCGAGCTACTGTCCTGGCCCCTCCCCTTGCTTCCCCATGCGGTGGCGCGTCCTCCGGCGGCGAATGGCCATTTCCTAGCCACAGCGGCTCCTCGGTAGCGTGTATCGACTCAACCGAAGACTTCTCATCCGCCCTTATCTAGCGAGGTGGCTGGGGCGATTTGGAACGCTCTCGCATGACGGCGCTCTGGAGCGTGGCTCCACCGACAAGGTAAATGTGAGCAGTTCTCTCATGTGGCTCTCTTCCTCCTTTTGCTGCGCGCGGTGCATCCCTTGCCAAGGCGAACTAGGTAGCCCTCCTTCCCTCGCCTCTACCGGCCTGATGCGGCAAGACCGGAACCTCGCCATGGTGAGCTCTAGCCATGGCGGGCATGCTCCGCAACGCGTTGCCCCTCCAGTGCTCCTAGGCCCTCTGTGCGCAGTGCGGTTTGTGGTTTGGACGGTAGGTGTACATGCGTGTGTAGGCAGGGAACAAGAGCTCGGGCCTCCCTCTTGCTCGTTCCTGGTATGAAGACAGCGAGGTGATGCCCGCGAGCACTACGGTAAAGAGCCAGGAGGGTGCTGGGGCTCACCGTAGGTGGCGATGGCGAAGGGATATCGATGCAGGGTGAGTCGAGGCAGCATTGGGGCGAGGCCATGTAGTGCCGAGCAGCTACTCCGCGGTAGCTATCTGGGTCATCGCCTTTCGTTCCAGTGGCTCCTCTTCGGTGGCTTCGGTAGAACCTTCTCTTATCTACTCCCCTTCTCCCTCCATGATGGGAAGTGGTGGCCACTAGGGCAGCGGCAGGGTGATGGGAACTGGCTAGGGCACCTCAGGTGCCTTCTTATAGGGAGGCGGGCAAGGTGAACAGTAGGAAGTGGGCTTGGGACCACGTGGAGGTGATCGGTGCGCTTAGGCTAGGGTTATGGTCATGGCGCGGTCGCGGTTTGCCTTGGCGCCTCCGTTTTGGTGCAACCACCCGCTCAGGCTCGTACGATGGTGTCGAAGGCGGTTGCAAGAGCGCAGGCCACAGCGCTGGCATCATGGCATGAATGGCTACAGCTGGGGGCGGTAGCAGTGCGGGTGGGCGAGGTGGCATCGCATCCACACGTTTGCTGCCACTCGACGCGAAGATACGGCTGGCGATGGAGATTCCTTCTCCGCTGTCCTGACTCAGGCACGAAAAGGAGGATGAAGGCGTGAGGAGGATGATGACATCGGGGCCCTAGCTGGCGATGACCGGGAAAAGGGAGGAGCGGCTCCTGCAAACGTGGATGAAGAGCGGGTTCTCAGCTGGGCCGCCTCAGTGTCGTTGGGCCATGCCAAAACCATGGCCCGTCATGGTGGGAGTGAGGCAGCTGAAGGCTGGGCCGGTGGGGGGGGGTTTGGGTTGGCCCGCGGGTACCAGTGCGCAGCCTGCTGGGCTAGAGTCTGTTCGTGGGCTATGGAGCTAGGCTGGCTTGAGCTCTAGGGCCTAAAGGGTTTCTCTATTTTAGCTTAATTGAATTAGTTCTTCTATGTTATGTCTTCTTTATTTCTAGCTACACCATGATTCCTACATGCATACACATGTGTTGCCTACACATGTATGCCCTAATGGGGTCCACTAGAGGTCATTTAGATTTCATCCAAGGGTTGGCAACAACACACACATTTATCTAAATATTGAAATAAATGTTGTTGCTTTTATTAATCAGTACAAAAGAACATAAGAAGCAACTCATGCAAATTTAATTAAATACAAGGATATAAACATCTACAATAGATACTACTTATGCAACTAGGGTAGTTCTCCTACAAGACAGTCACCAACCATTGGCTATTTCTAGAAAAAAAATTGTAGTTGTGATTTTTATTCTTTTTGTTTTCAGGAAAATTATGGGTTCGGAGCAGGACGGCTCTGAGCGGGGTGGTGGTAGTTGGCGGTGTAGGTACCACCTCCATGGCTCAGAGCGGTCACAGCCCCCCTTAGGGAGCTAGCACGTGGAGGACCGCTATGCCCACCCCCATAGGTAGCGCGCCCTTCACATGCTTCGGTTGTGGCCAGCCTGGTCACAAGATCGCCGAGTGCCCCGTCAAGAAGGCACACCGCCTGCTCCGACCCAGGCGAGACAGGCTACTACACCTGCTGCTCCGTGCAAGAATGTTGTAGGGGCTGTCCGTAGTCGTCTCAACCACATGACCGCGGAGGATGCCTAGGATGCTCCCGACGTGGTGTACGGTATGTTTTTGGTGCAGGGAGTTATAGCTTCGATTTTTTTCAACTCTGGAGCTACTTGTTCATACATTTCCACCAAATTTGCACGGGAGCATAGCATACCTGTGACCCCCCGCAAGGAACCCATCGACACCAGTTCACCTTTGGGTCGCATTATATGCACCAAGAGATGTCAGGGAGTGAGTATCACCATCGAGGGCTACCCTTTTCTAGCCGATCTCACCTTACTTCCATCTAAGGGACTAGATGTCATACTGGGAATGGATTGGTTGACACATCACATAGGAGTGATATCTTGTTCACCAAGGTATGTGGAGATCACACACCCGAGTGGTCACATAATCCGTTGTAAGCCTAATCAGGGAAAGACAGTCGCTATGTTGTGTGCCTTAGAGGCCAAGACAGTCGAGGAGGTAACTGTTGTGAATGAGTACCCTGACATGTTTCCTGAGGAGTTACCAGGCATGCCACCTGATCAGGATGTGGAGTTTGTGATTGACCTTTTGCTAGGTACCGGGCCTATTGCTAAAAGACCCTACCGCATGTCAGTCGATGAGCTGGAGGAGCTAAAGAAATAGCTCAAGGAGTTGTTGGACAAGGGGTACATCAGACCCAGTGCTTCACCCTAGGGTTCCCCTATTCTGTTTGTGAAAAAGAAGGATGGATCCATGAGGATGTGCATTGACTATCGAAACTTGAATGCCGTGACAGTCAAGAACAAGTATCCTCTGCCCAGGATCGATGACCTCCTAGATCAGCTGAAAGATGCCAAGTACTTTTCCAAGATTGATCTTAGGTCTAGGTATCATCAGATAAAAATCAGAACCGAGGACATTCCTAAGACGGCTTTCATCACCAGATATGGGCAATACGAGTTCACAGTGGTGTCCTTCGGACTCACTAATGCCCTAGCCTATTTCATGAATATGATGAATAAGGTATTCATGGACGAGCTGGACAAGTTCATGGTGGTGTTCATTGATGACATCCTTATCTATTCCTCCACCGCCGAAGAGCATGAACAACATTTGAGAGTGGTTCTAGAGAAGTTGAGGCAAAATCAGCTATATGCCAAGTTTAGCAAGTGTGACTTCTGGCTTGAAAATGTCACCTTTCTTGGTCATGTTCTCACTACTGAGGGAGTCGCTATAGATCCCGCAAAGATTGAAGCTATGAAGGGGTGGGAACAACCCCACAATGTGACCGATACCCATAGTTTCCTTGGATTGGTTGGGTACTATCGAAGGTTCATCAAGAACTTCTCAAAGATAGCCAAACCCATGACCAACCTACTAAAGAAGACTAATGAGTTTGAATGGACGCTTGAGTGTGAGCACAGCTTCCAGACTCTGAAACGGAAGCTTACCACCACTCCTATTCTTGCCTTACCCAATATCCAAAAAGACTTCGTAGTCTATTGTGATGCATCCAAATAGGGACTGGGTTGCGTGCTGATGCAATGTGGAAGAGTAATTGCCTATGCGTCTCGACAGTTGAAGGACCATGAGCAACGCTACCCGACCCATGACCTTGAGCTTGCCACGGTTGTGCATGCCCTAAAGATCTGGAGGCACTACTTGATCAGAAATAAGTGTGATATCTACACTGATCACAAGAGCCTAAAGTACTTCTTCACACAGGAGGATCTGAACATGAGACAGCGCAGATGGCTAGAGCTTATAAAAGATTACGACCTGGAGATTCACTATCATCCGAGAAAAGCTAATGTAGTCGCTGATGCCTTGAGTCAAAAGAGTTATTGTCACAATCTGTCCATGGAAGCTGTACCACCCAAGCTGTGTCAGGGAATGGGTGACCTTTATCTTGAGATTCTACCAAAGGGTATGCTAAATGAGTTTCGAGTGCAATACAACCTCAAGGATCGGATCCGCAACGCGCAACTGGAGTGTCCGGAAATCTGGGAGATCCGAGAACTCATGAAGAGGGGCAAGTGCCCCGAGTTCAGGGAAGATGTGCAAGGAGTGTACTGGTATAAGGATAGAATCTGTGTACCATCTGATCCCGCCTTGCGATAAGAAATCTTGGAAGAGGGTCATGACTCTAAGTATTGTATCCACCTGGGGGGCACCAAAATGTATGCCGATATGAGGAAACAGTTCTGGTGGAAAAACATGAAGGCAGATATCACCGAACATGTCGCGCGATGTGACATCTGCAATAGAGTCAAAGCTGAGCATCAGAGACCGGCCGGGCTGCTTAAACCCTTGGACGTCCCGGTGTGGAAATGGGAGAGCATACCCATGGACTTTATAGTGGGTTTACCTCGAACCCCCTAAGGGACATGACTCGATTTGGGTGATTGTTGACCGACTGACCAAGGTAGCTCACTTCATAGCTGTGAGGATTGACTACAGAGTTGATAAGCTAGCAGATCTGTACATTGAGCACATTCTCAGACTCCATGGAGCCCCCACTAGCATAGTGTCTGATCATGGCACGCAATACGTGTCCAAGTTCTAGAAGAGTCTCCACAAGGCCATAGGGACGCGACTAGATTACAGCATCGCGTACCACCCATAGACAGATGGTTAGACAGAGAGGGTTAATCAAATTTTGGAGGACATGCTCTGAGCTTGTGTCTTGAAGTATGGGTCCGATTGGGAGAAAAGCCTGTCCCACGTAGAGTTCTCATACAACAACAGCTACCAGGCTAGTCTCAAGATGTCACCGTTTGAGGCATTATATGGCAAAAAGTGTAGAACCCCTCTGATGTGGTCAGAGGTAGGAGAGAGATCATTCTTTGGACCCACAAAGATCAAAGAAGCCGAAGGAGTTGCCCAAGTGCGAGAGAACTTGAGGATTGCCCAAAGCCGACAGAAAAGCTACACAGATAACCGTCGGAGAGACCTTGAGTTCCAGGTGGGGGACTATGTTTATCTCAAAGTCTCCCCACTCTGGGGCACTGTCAGATTTCATGTGTTGACACCATTTTTTGCATGTGTCAAAATGATCAGAGTGGGCTAATCGGAAGGAGGAAAGTTACTGTATACGATGACGGCCGATGAAAATCAGCTTGTAAAGATGGTTGCCGATGAATGGTGGTGATCGATGGAAAGGTTGATTTAGACTCGGGCGTTGCTGATAAGGTTGGAGATGTTATTGTCGATGCCGATGAAGGAAGGCTTGAAAACTACTGCCGATGAAACATGAAGTATGCCAATGGAAAGGAGGTCGGTGAGAATTCCATCGTAATTGAGGTGGACAGGGAAATAGATAGGAGTTGATTTCCTTTTCTATATTTAGAGTATGATTCATGTAAGAGTCACGTGTTTCCTTAAATATGGACTTGGTGTCCTAGTCATATTTGGTTATGTCTCTTTAGATCAGGGTATAAATATAGATTGAGGGGCAATGTAATGAATAATGAATCAATATCAAAACCAATTTTTACTCCTATTTGCATCTACTTACTTTTCGGCAACTTCGTCAATTTGCATATTTTTCCTTTTTACAAGTTCTCATTGATTCGGCGAGTTGCATCGCTTCAGTGCAACCTTCGACGATTCTCGAGTTCTGCGTGAGTACCTCTTGGCCATGACTTCTGGGCGTATCGCTGTTGTTAGGACCAAAGTGCTCGTATCTTCATCCTTGTCGATTAACAGGTCAAATCGACTGGCACGCTTTGGATATTGATTCGGGTATTAGCCCTTTGTGTTTGCAGATCCACTTTTGCATCAACACATCTTTTAGCACGCTTGGTGGGACCAATCAATCCGATCAATATGTTCAATTCCAAGATCGATTCAGGGAACATTATCGTGGTATCAGAAGAAGATCTTAAGGAAGAGTAGAGGCAGGCTATGGAAAAGGCTATAGAAGAATACAGGTAGCTTTGTCTGAAATTGTTTAGCCTGAACAAGAGTGGACAAGTCATCCAGAAGCAAGATTTGCCGTTGCCTCGGCAGGTCACCTTTGACTCCAATCCTGGTAAACTTCAAGAGATGGTTAATTCTGCAGTAAATCATGCTTTGATTAATCATTCCAATGTGCTGTCCAATACTGTTCATAATGCCATGGTTCGAACTCTCAAAGAAGGACAAGCGTCACCGCATTATGTTGGGCCTGCCTATCACCAACCAGAGCCGGCATCTGTCAATACTCCATCGGCTCCCTTGGCCGTTGTGGGTACAGAAGTTACTTCTCCTCCAATATCGGCAGGCTTACCTAATATTCAATGTACATCGATACGATCAGATCCGGTACTACCAGGAGGACGAGTTTAGCTTAATACAGATCTATCGGCATCAGCTATGTCAGGCCCTATGTCTTAGAATAGCCAGATTCCTGCTAATTGGTGGGGATATGATATGCCTCCAGAGTCATCTGCTTTCAATCCTAGGTTACCTCAAGTTTTTGATGCAGTAGGAAAAGCTCCTATACCATCGGTTGTTTCGCCGATAGCTCAAGTGCCTCAATATGCCATAGCAACTACTGTGCAACCAACTCCAGGAGGTTTCCAGATGCCTTTGGTTCAAACACCCAATTCAAGTCCATCGGCAAGCTTACTGCCGATGCAGCAGAAAGCCCCTGCTATGAGTCAAACTGGGGTTCAGTTCATGCCTCAAGCTGGTTATAATTATCCAACAATGTCAGCAAATTACCAGCCATCGGTAAGTTTTGTACCGATGAGTTCTAATAATGGTTGGTCAGGACAGTTACCTGTTCAGCATACAGTTCAGCAAAATCAGCAGGTTGCAGGGATTCAATAAGGTTATATGCAAGCTGGTTTCCAGAATCAAGCATCGGCAGCTCAGCCGATAAATCCTTTCCAGCAGGTTAATGGACCACAAGTAACGGCAAATATGCCGATTGCTGGAGATCATGGGCCACAAAGATATGTGGAGGGATATCAGCAGGCACCTCCTGTAGAAATTTAGCCAGTTCGTCAGCAGGAGGCTGATGCTTTTTGGGCCGATAAGATAGCAGAAATTATGAAGGATCAGTTTGGGATAAAACCCAAGGTCAATACTTATTCTTATCGGACTCCATACCCTCCTGCATATGATTTAATTCCTCTCCCAAATCGGTACAAGGTACTAGATTTTACTAAATTCTCTAGGCAAGATGATACATCAACAATGGAACACGTCAATCGCTTCATTATTCAATGTGGAGAGGCAGCTAGCAGAGATGAATTAAGAGTTTAACTATTTTCATCATCTTTGTCTGGATCGGCATTTACATGGTTCAATTCATTACCGCCAAATTCTATTATTACTTGGGTTAATCTAGAAAAACAATTTCATAAGTATTTCTTTGCTGGAATCCATGAAAAGAAGCTTACTGATTTAGTAAAATTGAGACAGCGTAATGATGAATCGGTAGAAAGCTTTGTCCAAAGGCTACGAGATGTAAAAAATAAGTGCTATAGTCTGGTGCTGGATGATCGGCAGCTTGCCGATCTGGCTTTCCAAGGGTTATTGCCACATCTTAAAGACAGATATGCTTCTTAGGAGTTTGAAAGCCTCAGTTATCTTGTGCAAAGGATCTCTGATCAAGATACTAGGGTTTTTGAACCTAAAAAGAATTGGAGTAAAAAAGTATCATTTGTTGAAGAAGTAGGAGATTCTGATTCTGATGAAGAACCAGTTGTCGGCTTAGCTGAGTGGGTTAAGAATAAAAAGCCGATATCTTGTCCCTTTGGTCAGAAAGAACCAGAAAAGTTTACCTTTGATATCACCAAGGCCGACAAGATATTTGATCTTCTACTTCAAGAGGGCTAAATTAAGCTGTCACCTAATCATGTGATCCCATTGGCAGAAGAGTTGAAGAAGATCTTGTACTGCAAATGGCACAATGCAACTTCACACAATACAAATGAGTGCAAGGTGTTCAGGCAACAGTTACAATCGGCTATTGAATATGGGAGAATTAAGTTAGGTACTTCCAAGGCCCAGAAGCCGATGAAAATTGATCAACACCCTTTTCCAGCAAATATGTTGGAGGCCAAAGGGAAGACCAAGGTATTGACGTTAGAGGCTGCTGAGAAAAACGCATCAGTGGATCCCCAACATCGGATAACTACCGATGATGCAAAAAGTAAGGGTTTGCTAGGAGAAAGCAGTAGTTCCAAAAACCCTCCTCGACCTGGCATTGTGATTACCCATCGAAGGCAGCAGGAGGGTTGGCGTCAGCGTAAGGACCGATATCGACAACAGCAAGAAGAGAGACGTCGGGAAGAATGGTATCGGCATAAAAATCATTGGAGGTGCCCGTTTTTCATCCATTGCTGGGAAGAAGGTATTAAATTGTCAACTATTGAAAATTGCCCTGAGTGCAATGGTTATTATGGGGTCAATCGGTCAGAAAGGAGGTCTCAACCTAGCAATCAGGGTTTATTTATCAATGAGCCAATCAGAGGCAGAGCATCAGTGCATGATCGGCTGGGGGGCAGACTTAGTGTACATGAAAGGCTTGGTAAACGCGTTGGATATTTTCCAAGGAATCAAGAGGAGCTTGAGGAGATGGCAAACGCAAGAGTTCCCGATGAAGAAATATTCTACAGGGACCCTAATATACGCCATGTAGAATCAACTGGGACCTATTATTAGCCGGTTTGGAAAACCAAGTTTCCTCGATGGTGCCCGGAGGGTCTGACAAAGACACAGAAAAGGAGGATGCAACGTGAGCATCAGGAGGATTTATACCGAGAGGAAAATTCCTCCAATGAGAGGTTCGGTCATCAGCAGTGGCAGGTAAAACACAAAAATAAGGGTCCATCGGCAGATGTTAATATGGTATTCATGTTGCCGATGGAGTTTTTGGCACTATCTGATAATGAGGAAGAAGTTGTTCTCTCTGATCAAGTAGCTCAGTTGACACTAGATCCAATGATGGCTGTTTTTGAGAAACCTACTGATGACGAGAGACAGCATCTTAAGGCTTTGTTTGTGAAAGGCAGAGTTGATGGGCAGCCTGTATCTAAGATACTTATTGATGGAGGGGCTACGATTAATATTATGCCTTATGTGATGTATCGAAAACTTAGTAAGGGAGATCAAGACTTAACCAAAACCGATATGATGCTGAAGGATTTTGAAGGCAATGTGTCACCGGCTAAAGGGGCAGTATGCGTTGAATTGACCATCGGCAGCAAAACCTTGCCGGTGACGTTCTTTGCCATTAATGGCAAGGGTGTATATAATCTGCTTCTAGGGAGGGATTGGATTCATGCTAATTGTTGTGTTCCTTCTACAATGCATCAATGCCTCATACAGTGGATTGGGGATAAGATTGAGTTTGTCCCTGGTGATTCTTCTTATATCATCGCATCGGCAGAATTAGATACTTATGAGTGAACTAAATGCAAATCAGGAGAAGTTTGGGAAAAAGAGTTCCTTAGAGTTGCTGATTATGAAATTCCACCGATCCAAGCAGTCGGTTCTGAAGAAAAGTTTTAATGGATAGGTTTGCCGATGATGGAAAATTAGGTCAAGGGTTCACATCGGCAGATGATTTAGTAGAAGTAGATATTGGTGATGGTGATAGGCCAAGACCTACTTTTATTAGTGCTAAGTTAGATTCCAAGTGTAAGCAGCAAATAACTGATTTGTTAAAAGAGTATAAAGATTGTTTTACTTGGGATTATACTGAGATGCCTGGATTAGACCGATCGATAGTTGAACATCGGTTACCTATCAAATCTGGATTTTGGCCACATCAGCAGCCAGCGTGCCGATGCAACCCTAATATACTTCCTGACATTAAGGCTGAAATAACTAAATTAATTGAGGTAAAGTTTATTCGGCAGTGTCGATATGCAGAGTAGATCTCTAATGTGGTTCCTGTTTATAAGAAAAATGGAAAACTTCGTGTTTGTATTGATTTCAGGAATCTTAATAAAGCCACACCGATGGATGGCTATCTAATGCCGATTGCTGATTTGTTGATTGATGCTGCAGCCGGACATCAAATTATCAGCTTCATGGATGGTAATGCAAGTTACAATCAAGTATTCATGGCTGAAGAAGATATTCCCAAGACTGCTTTCAGATGTCCAGGTCATGTAGGGTTGTTTGAGTGGATAGTCATGACGTTTGGTTTGAAAAATGCCGGCGCTACTTATCAAAGAGCTATGAACTTTATTTTTCATGAATGCATCGGCACATTAGTGGAGATCTACATTGATGATGTAGTGATTAAGTCTAGAGATATCACAAAACATCTAGCCGATCTACGAAAGATACTGGAGTGCACAAGAAAGCATGGATTGAAGATGAATCCTAATAAATGTGCATTTGGTGTATCGGTAGGTCAATTCTTGGGTTTTATGGTGCATCAGCGGGGCATCGAAATCAGTAGGAAGTCTATTAATGCAATTAACAAGGTGGTTGCTCCTGCTAATAAAACTGAATTGCAATCTTTGATTGGTAAGATTAATTTCATTAGAAGATTCATATCTAATCTGTCGGGTAAGATCAAGGCTTTCAGTCCATTACTTAAATTGAAAGCCAATCAGGAATTTGTATGGGGAGCTGAGCAGCAGTTAGCCCTAGATGAAATTAAGAAATATTTAACAAATCCTCCAGTGCTAGTTCCACCTCAACACGGGAAACCTTTCAGGTTGTATTTGTCAACTGATGATACCGTTATTGGTTCAGCTCTTATTCAAGAATTTGAAGAGAAAGAACGTGTTATTTATTATTTGAGCAGAAGATTAGTGGATGCTGAGACAAGGTATTCAGCCATCGAAAAACTATGTCTGTGTTTATACTTTTCTTGTGTCAAATTAAGACATTATTTGTTATCTGCCGAATGTACGGTCATATGCAAAGACGACGTAGTCAAGTATATGCTGTCGATGCCGATATTAAGTGGTAGAATCGGCAAGTGGATGTTAGCATTATCAGAATTTGAACTACGTTACGAATCGACTAAGGCAGTTAAGGGGCAAGTTATGGCTGATTTTGTCACTCAGCATTGTAATACAGTAGACTCTCTGGAGGTTGCTCCTTGGACACTTTTCTTCGATGGGTCCACATGTGGTGAAGGAGCAGGTATCGACATTGTGTTGATTTCACCTCAAGGAAGGAAGTATGAGTTTTTATTGCCGATTGTTGCTACATCGACAAACAATCAGGCTGAATACCAAGCCTTGATAAAAGGGTTAGAATTGTTGAAGGAGATACGTGCCGATGCTGTTGAAATCTTTGGTGATTCTATGCTAGTTATAAATCAATTGACTGGGATTTATGAATGCCGAAGTGAAGTTTTAATTTCATATTATGAAAGATGTTTGCAATTGTTGAAAGGGTTTAGAGATTTTCGTCTTGAACATATTTCTCGACTGCATAATGAAGAGGCTAATCGACTAGCTCAGCATGCTTCAGGGTATCAGCCTATTCAGGAAGTGCTAACATCGGCAGTCGATACCGATGACTAGAGAAATGAGATTGTCAATTATTTAAAGGATCCATATAAAAAGGTTGAAAGACGTATAAGGTTCCAAGCTACCAAGTATGTGCTCCTCGATGATGAATTATATTATCGACTATAGATGGAGTTTTACTCAGATGTGTTAGCAGTGATGAATCAAAAAGCTTTATGGGTGAAATTCATGAAGGAGTGTGTGGAGCGCATCAATCTACTTTCAAGATGAAGTGGATGATCAGAAGGAATGGATACTATTGGCCAACTATTCTTGAAGATTGTTTTAAATATTTTAAAGGATGTCAGGGGTGTCAAAAGTTTGGTAATATTCAAAGAGCGCCTACATCGGCTATGAACCCTATAATTAAACCTTGGCCATTCCGGGGATGGGCTATCGATCTCATCGGTCAGATTTATTCGCCATCGAGCAAAGGGTATAAATTTATTCTGGTTGCTACCGATTATTTCACAAAATGGGTTGAGGCAATTCCTTTAAAAAAGGTGGCATCGGCTAATATGATCGATTTTGTGAAAGAGCATATTGTTTACCGATTTGGTATTCCTCAAACTATCACTACCGATCAGGGTACTATGTTTACATTAGAAGAATTTGATGAGTTTGTTGTAGGTATGGGAATTAAAGTTTTAAATTCTTCTCCATATTATGCTCAAGCTAATGGTCAGGCTGAGGCTTCTAACAAAGGGATCATCAAACTCATTAAGCGCAAAATTAAAGAAAATCCTAAGAGGTGGCATACAGTATTAAATGAAGCCTTATGGTCATATCGGATGTCATGTCATGGTGCAACCAAAGTAACGCCCTATCAGTTAGTATATGGACACGACGCAGTATTGCCTTGGGAAATTAAAACTGGCTCTAGGCGAATACGTTCTCAAAATCAGCTGACAGCCGATGATTATGATACTCTTATGAAGGATGAGTTGGAAGATGTGGCGGGTCATCGGTTAAGGGCTTCAGTTAGCATCGAAGAAAATAAGAAAAGAGTAGCCAGATGGTATGACAAGAAGGTGAAGGTAAAGGAGTTTGCCGATGGAGATCTGGTCTGGAAATTGATTTTACCGATTAGGACTAAAAGTTCAAAGTTTGGAAAGTGGTCTCCTAATTGGGAAGGTCCATATCGGATAAATCAGTCTATTCCTGGTAACGCATATATTCTAGAAACCCTCGAAGGGGTTGTGTTTCCCAGAGCATTAAATGGAAAATATTTAAAGAAATATTACCCTAGTATCTAGATGGATGCATAAAAGTATAAGTGCCGATAACAGTCCTATCGGCTAGAATTATACAAGGATGTCAATGTCTCATAAAGTGCCGATGCAATAGACAAGGGTTACAAGTTTAACAAGGATTGGATAGCCAATATCGCACGCAGGCAAATCTGGTCGGCTTCCTTTATTTCTTTGATGTCTTCATCGGCAGCACCCTCCATAGGCTTGAGTTTTTTCTTCATGGCCAAGGCTTTGCGAGCCTGGATGTCTCTTTCTTGCTGAAGGGCCTTGATGACATTGGGTAGCTAGCTTTCTTCTTGTTGGGCATGAATTAAGGCTGCCTCGACTTCTTTCAATTCAGCCAATAGAGCCATCCTCTTTGCCGATAAATCTAAGATTTTCTGCTTAAGTTCAGCGCCCGAAGTCTGCAAGTTGCCGATGCCCTTGTGCTTCTCATCGGCAATCTATTTCAGTTGTAGCATCTCTTCTTTGAGTTGAGCCTGAGCTGCTCTATCGGCAATGCGTTGAGCAGCCCGTTGATATTGCAGTTGGCGGCTTTCTAAATGGGCTGCTGGGAAGAGTGCTTCTTCAACATTGGCAGGGACCTAGCCATGGATTGTTTTGAAAATTGCCTTTGCGGGGTCCGAGCCATCTACCAGTTGGGCGGTATCCTGCTGTAACAAGTCCAGGAGAGCTTCCAACTTGGACTTAATTTCTACCGATATTGTTCCTAGTGCAAGGGAAGAACTTGTTTCCTCTCCATCATCGTCAGAAACATCAATGGCAAAGGAAAATAGGTTGTTTGGGGAGTCTTGTTCCTGAGAAAAAGAAAAAGAGGTCAGCTGAGGATAAGTATGAATATTATAAATCGACTAGGTCAATCAGCTTACCTATTTCAAGGCAATTTCCTGTACTTGGCTGGAGGAAGCAGCCTGGAGTATGCCGTGTGGAGGATCGGCTGAGCTTGCTAATGGGATATCCTCTGTGGCCTCATCGGTGGTTGGCCCTTGGGGTATGATGACCGATGGTATGTCCTGTACAGGAGGATTAACTGCTTGCTCAGTTGCATCGACTGATTCTTGCCGGCTTGCAGACGTTGGGGCAGATGTGGGGATCGGCATGGACTTCTATCATTTTGGCTGTGCCTCAGCATCTGTTAAGGCTTTGCGCTTTGCTTGGGCCTCAGCAACAGTTGGCTGGGGGGCATCGGCACTTGTTGGTTGTGGAGCTTGAACATCTGGTACGCTTGCCGATGTACCCATTTGTTGCTGCAAAACAAGTGTAAGGTATGATATTTAACAGATAAAATGTAAAATCAAAGGAATACCTCTGAAGGTTTGTCAGAGGTAGTGGTGCTTGATGTTGGAGGAATTGTCGATGACGATCCAGCAGTGGCTCTTACACCCTGATGATTAATGTTAATATAGTCTGTGATCGGCATGAGTAGAAATAAATAGGGTTGTTACCTTGAATGCCTTGATTAGGGTTGTAGCAGCAGCCAATGGAGTGGCCCTAGCTGTAGCCAATTTGGACTTGGAGGTGATGGTATTGGCATGGGTCTTTTGGTGAGTCAAAGCAGCTAAGGTGGGGGCGTTGTAGCCGATTGGTGATATCGGGGAAACAGGCTGAAGATCGAAGGGTTTCCCACTTTTGCTCATAGATGGTGCTGGGTTGTTAACCTGTCACAAGAAAGTTAGTTACCGATATATGAAAGGAAAAAGCAGAAGGGAGTTAAAAGAAACTTATCGCGTCATCAAGGATGGCGTATTCAGGGTCGATCATGTGCCAATATGTGTGAGCAGATGTTGCAAACAGTTGTTCCCTCCACTCTCACCACCATTGCTTATATGATTCGATGATGAAAGATGTTGGTGTCCAGATGGATATATCAACACCTGTAGTATTGGCATCGGGGGAAAGTCATACTACCCTGCTCCAATCTGTTCCGCAGGTGATTATTTCTCTGGGTTTGATCACATCGGCAAAACAAAGTTTGATTGGCAGTTGCCCAAAAGCCAATTGATAGGATACTGCCGATGGATTGTAAAATTCATACGTGATATTAGTGTTTTTCCCACTACCGAATGTGTTTACTGGGATTGCCCTGGGAGTAATGATGGCCATCATGAGTTCATTATCCTAATTCAGAGTGTCATCGACAAAGTTGAAAAGAAGGGGGAATCTATTTTATTCGTCAATATAAGGTACCCAGGCCCTATGATCATGAGAAAGACCATTGTAGAAGCTTTGGAAGAATCTGCCGATCTAGTCTTCATTGGCCTCTGTTCCAGGGAGGATAATTATGGCTTCACCAAAATTGAGGGGTGAGCGTGTTGCCGATTCCTCATCCCTAAGCACGTGGTCTTCAGCAATTTCTCGTGGGAATTGTTGGGCAAAGAAGTCCCATTGCAAACGTTTGTGCATATGGGCATTCAACCACATGTTGATAAACCACCATGGGCCTCCTAAGTTGTTGATGGGTTCGCCAAGCAAAAGTTTCTGAGACACTTGATGAAGAAGATGATAAGTGGAGCTCAGAAGGTATCGGCCAAGAGGGAACCTTACACCATTGGCCAAGAGTTCAGCCGCGGGAAGGAAGGCGTTGGTTGGTCCTACTGATCGACCACAGAAGATAAATTTTTCTAACCACATATTCAAGAATGTGGCATGTTCCCTCTGGTTAACTGTCCCGGTCTTCTGGCATTCTTGAATATATCCTGTCCAACCGCCGATGTTGCGGGTATTCACCCTATATTTAGATTTTCTGCCATAGATGGAGCCTTCATTGGTAGTTGAAATGTCCAAGCCAGTGAGCATGTAGACATCGGCAAGTATGGGAGTAGCTGGGCCATGTCCAAACATGAAAGTGTTTGTTGTGTCTGACCAGAAGTAAGCAGCTGCAATCATCATTGACTCGTTCTTTTGCATATCGGCAATGGATAGCCTAATGCATTGGTCTAGCTTCCATTCTGCCCAGTGTACTTACATCGACCTATTGACCCTCAAGTACCAATCTTTCCACCCTTTGGTGGTTTTGGGCCAAGATCGGAATGTATCTTTCCATAAATTCAGAGAGAAATTTTGGGCTCTAAAAGGGATTCTGTTAACCTCTGCATTAATCAGATCAGTTGGATCTAGGTTGCCCATTGGTCCCAGGCATTGGAAATGCGGTTGATCGGTTGGAATAACTAATTTGTTGTGAAGTTCCTAAGTTTAGAGGATCCGAAGAACAAAGAAAAAGAGAAAAATTACCAACTGTATGAACTCGCAAAGACTAGAGGAATCGAGGTAAAAAGTAACGGAAGTGGAACGAACCGCAGGGACATCGAAGTTGATTGCCATTATCTTGAGGTAGATGGGGGCACGAGCTGGAGACTCGAGGTTGACGCTGGAGAAAAGTTCTTATTGGTTGAGGTCACGCAGTTGTTCGTCGGAGTCGCCGCCGGAAAGAGAGAATGCCAAAGATTGAAATCTGAGGGTAGAGGACGAGCATTCCGGAGAAATCTATTTATAAGCCGCTCGGAGTAGGGGTATTTTAGACTTATCTCTATGCCACGTGCATGTGGGTCGAGGTGGTTCAGATGGATATGGTAACTATTCGCACGATAATCAAGGGATTGTACAGATGATTTGATGGCAAGTAATCATGACTTGGAAGAGATCTCGGTACATGATATTTTAATTCTGAAAATGGCGACATTATTATGTTAGGATCTTGCTGATGGATTATTGTTTCGGTATCTTAACCATAATCAGGGCAAGAGTGGTTGGAAATTGTGCAATATTTACTGAGGTGCGTGAATCAGGACTAGATTTGATTAGATTTGATAACAGATCAAGTTTTGGCTTGGAGGATGAGTCACGGTAATTGGGCGAAGGCAAACGTTATCTGGAGTAAATTTCGGAGCATTAATGGTTTTATACTCTGAAATTAGGGGGCATGTGTTGACACCGTTTTTTGCACGTGTCAAAATGATCAGAGTGGGCTAATCGGTAGGAGGAAAGTTACTGTATACGCTGACGGCCGATGAAAATCAGCTTGTAAAGATGGGTGCCGATGAATGGTGGTGATCGATGGAAAGGTTGATTTAGACTCGGGCATTGCCGATTAGGTTGGAGATGTTATTGTCGATGCCGATGAAACAGGAAGTATGCCGATGGAAAGGAGGTCGGTGAGAATTCCATCGTAATTAAGGCGGTCAGGGAAATAGATAGGAGTTGATTTCCTTTTCTATATTTAGAGTATGATTCATGTAAGAGTCACGTGTTTCCTTAAATATGGACTTGGTGTCCTAGTCGTATTTGGTTATGTCTCTTTAGATTAGGGTATAAATATAGATTGAGGGGCAATGTAATGAATAATGAATCAATATCAAAACCAATTTTTACTCCTATTTGCATCTACTTACTTTTCGGCGACTTCGTCAATTTGCATATTTTTCCTTTTTATGAGTTCTCATTGATTCAGCGAGTTGCATCGCTTCAGTGCGACCTTCGACGATTCTCGAGTTCCGCGTGAGTACCTCTTGGCCGTGACTTCCGAGCGTATCGTTGTTGTCAGGACCAAAGTGCTCGTATCTTCATCTTTGTCGATTAACAGGTCAAATCGACTAGCACGCTTTGGATATCGATTCGGGTATTAGCCCTTTGTGTTTGTAGATCCACTTTTGCATCAACATCATGTGAAAGGGAAATTGGCCCCTAGGTACGTGGGACCCTATAGAATTTGTCAGAGGATCGGCAAGTTGGCATACAAGGTAGAGTTGCCCTAGGAGTTGACAGGAGTACACCCATTGTT
This sequence comes from Miscanthus floridulus, assembly GCF_019320115.1. Lineage (NCBI taxonomy): Eukaryota > Viridiplantae > Streptophyta > Magnoliopsida > Poales > Poaceae > Miscanthus > Miscanthus floridulus. The sequence continues at coordinate 127,627,239 of NC_089580.1, read as the reverse complement.
TCATGTGTCCTAGCTATGCAAGTGCTTGCAGTTGCCAGAGCAAGAGGTGCATACAGACGCACTAGATATTCAGGACACCCTAGAGTACAAAGAACACCCGATCCGGATACTAGACAGAGCTGAGAAGGAGACTAGAAGCACCATGATACCCATGTGCAAGGTTCAGTGGAGCAACCACACTGAACGGGAAGCTACATGGGAGAAGGAGTCCGAACTCCAGAGGCTTTACCCCTATCTCTTCGAAAGGTATGTCACACCTTAAATCTCAGGACGAGATTTCTGTGAGGGGGAAGGACTGTAACAACCCAGAATTTTCCTAAAAATAAAAAGAATAAAAATCACAACTACAAAATTTTTTCTAGAAATAGCCAATGGTTGGTGACTGTCTTGTAGGAGAACTACCCTAGTTGCATAAGTAGTATCTATTGTAGATGTTTATATCCTTGTATTTAATTAAATTTGCATGAGTTGCTTCTTATGTTCTTTTGTACTAATTAATAAAAGCAACAACATTTATTTCAATATTTAGATAAATGTGTGTGTTGTTGCCAACCCTTGGATGAAACCTAAATGACCTCTAGTGGACCCCATTAGGGCATACATGTGTAGGCAACACATGTGTATGCATGTAGGAATCATGGTGTAGCTAGAAACAAAGAAGACATAACATAGAAGAGCTAATTCAATTAAGCTAAAATAGAGAAACCCTTTAGGCCCTAGAGCTCAAGCCAGCCTGGCTCCACAGCCCACGAACAGACTCTAGCCCAGCAGGCCGTGCATCGGTACCTGCAGGCCAACCCAACCCCCCCCCCCCAACCGGCCTAGCCTTCAGCTACCTCACTGCCACCATGACGGGCCACAGTTTTGGCATGGCCCAACGACGCCGAGGCGGCCCGGCTGAGAGCTCGCTCTTTATCCATGTTTGCAGGAGCTGCTCCTCCCTTTTCTCGGTCACTGCCAGCTAGGGCCCCGATGTCATCGTCCTCCTCATGCCTTCATCCTCCTTTTCGTGCCCGAGTCAGGACAGCGGAGAAGGAATCTCCATCGCCAGCCGTCTCTTCGCATCGGGTGGTAGCAAACGTGTGGATGCGATGCCACCTCACCCACCTGCACTTCTACTGCCCCCAGCTGGAGCCATTCGCGCCATGATGCTAGCGCTATGGCCCGCGCTCTTGCAACCGCCTCCGACACCATCGTACGAGCCTAAGCGGGTGGTTGTGCCAAAACAGAGGCGCCAAGGCAAACCACGACCGCGCCATGACCGTAACCCTAGCCTAAGCGCACTGATCACCTCCACGTGGTCCCAAGCTCACTTCCTGCTGTTCACCTTGCCATGATCAATGCCTCCCTATAAGAAGGCACCCCGAGGTGCCCTAGCCAGTTCCCATCACCCCGCTGCCGCCCTGGTGGCCACCACTTCCCATCATGACCAGAAGAAGGAGGGGAAGGAGGGAGAAGGGGAGTAGATAAGAGAAGGTTCTACCAAAGCCGCCGAAGAGGAGCCACTGGAATGGAAGGCGATGACCCAGACGACTACCATGGAGTAGCTGCTCAGCACTGCACAGCCTCGCCTCGACGCTGCCTCGACTTGCCCTGCATCGATATCCCTTCGCCATCGCCACCTATGGTGAGACCCAGCACCCTCCCAGCTCTTATCGTAGTGCTCGTGGGCATCACCTCGCCGTCTCTGTACCGTGAACGAGCAAGAGGGAGGCCCTGGCTCTTGTTCCCTGCCTACACACGCACGTACACCTACCGTCCAAACCACGAACCGCACTGCGCACCGAGGGCCTAGGAGCACTGGAGGGGCAACGTGTTGCGGAGCATGCCCACCATGGCTAGAGCTCACCATGGCGAGGTTCTGGTCTTGCTACGTCAGGCCGGTAGAGGCGAGGGAAGGAGGGCTACCTAGTTCGCCTTGGCAAGGGATGCACCGCGCGTAGCAAAAGGAGGAAGAGAGCCACATGAGAGAACTGCTCGCGTTTACCTTGTCGGTGGAGCCGCGCTCCAGAGCATCGTCGTGCAAGAGCGTTCCAAATCGCCCTAGCCACCTCGCTGGACAAGGTCGAATGAGAAGTCTTCGGTTGAGTCGATACACGCTGCCGAGGAGCCGTTGTGGCTAGGAAATGGCCGCTCGCCGCTGGAGGATGCGCCACCGCACGGGGAAGCAAGGGGAGGGGCCGGGACAGTAGCTCGGTGCACCGTGTGCACCATGAACCAAGAGGGAGAAAGAAACGGTGAACGCGGTCCACCGTAGACCCCACGTGCACCCGTGAACTACTCGGTCATGCCCACCGTGAGCCAAGCCCACAACGACTGGAACCCTTTGTCAAATCCACAGCGCAATGTGGCCACACGAGGAGCTGCCATGTGTCACCGCCTGTAGTTCCCAGTTCATTTTCTTTTCCAGAAATTCAATTAATCTTTAAAAATTCATAACTAATTCATTTTAACTCAGAAAAATACCAAACCAGTGTTCAAATTTTTCTAAAAAGGAGCTCTACATCATAGGCTTGTGTTTGAGTGCATTTGGATCTTTCAAAATTCTATTGCTTCTTTGTGCACCTTTATAGGAGTCGCTCACGTGACCATATGTTACGTTTAAACAGAGCCGGAGGACCTGCCGACCGAGGAGTACGACCCTGACTACAGCGAGGACTTGGGAGACGACCTGCTAGGTGCCACGCCCCACCCAATCTCATAGATCCTATTATGCATGCTATACCTATAAATGCTAGCACTTTATCTCTTATGCAATAATATGATGTTAGGTTGCATGGTAGTTTTATTTGAGCCTTATACCATGTTGCCACCTTACTCCTGCACACCCGCTGATAGGCTGGATGCTCACTTGTTACATACTTACTGCTTTACTCTTACTCACATTATATCTGTGATGTGATGCTGGTGAGGGAGAGACGTATGTGCGTAAGGCACGAGGTGCCGTAAAACTTGGTAAAAATAGAACAATGAACATGGGGAGATCTTGGCGTGAGTCTTGGGTGTGTGTGGTGAGGGTTGAGTCGATCGGATAGGATCTTACTACGAGTCTTTGGGGCAAGTCTTGCCGAAGGGGTGCGACCTGGGCATCCTTTGCGAGAATTACCTATGGCGGGTACATGTGAGAGGTGGACCAGGGTGTTGGTTATCCCTGGTGAGGTGCTGTTGTGGCACGGGGAGTTGGTGATCCCCTTTTGAGAAGATATCCTATTCGGTCCCCCTAAGGACTGGTATGTCTTGAGAACCGAAACCATGGGACCTTTGTGCACACCACTCGCTCCCGATGGGCGAGGGACGATTACCCGACTGACTAGGGTGGTACCACTACTACTAGGTTGGAAGGTGATAGTGTAGGGAGGTACGGGCATGGGAACCCACACCCTCCTAAGACAGTGTAGTGACCTTGGGGGCCTGATACTACGTCTCACAGTCTCAGTGTTTCGGTGGACTCCGGGGTGGCCTAGGGCTGAGTGGTAGGGTGGTACTGTACCGGTTGGTAGGTAGTCGAAATCAGCCTAGACGAGCCAGATCATCGAGGCTGGCGATCTTGTGGATTACCAGGTGTACCCGCTCTGCAGAGTTGATCGATTTATACGTATAGCCACATCCACAGATATGGACATTCCCATGACCTACGCTTCACTTGATTAGAGAGATGAGTCTTTCTCTACCTTTCCCCTAGGTTACATGTTGGATTCCGGCTTGGGCCATTGAGGAGAGATCTGAGCGGGAGTCGATCTCGTCGCCTAGAGAGTGAGATGAGATGAGGTGTGTGTGATGGGTGGGGAGGACGTGTGAATAAGATGGGTTAAGGAAAGAAAACCTGATGGATATATATTATTATTTTAAACATTAACTACTGGCATAGGAAACCCACGGCCTAAATAGGTCTCTTTCTACTTCCCCCAAAAGCATTCTACTCTCCACAAAGCAATGCAAGCATAGGGTGGGCGATGCGTGGCCAGTACCAAGTGTACTGATAGATTTTTGGCAGGTTCCGAGCCCGAGTATGACTACGAGGGCGATGACTAGGAGGACTAGAGGGTCTGTTCTGCGCTCGAGCTGGTTCCAGGAGATTGTTTTCCGCTGCTATCCTCATCTGAGGCTGTTCAGGATGCTATGTGTGAGTGTGTTCCACCCTACGTGGCGAAGAGAATAATTCATGTAAAACTCTATATTGTACTCTGATAATCGTGCATGACTTGCTGTATCACTGAGATTTGGGTAAAATGATGGATTGTTTCATCATTTTACACTTCGTTTCTGTGGATTTCCCTTCATGGAAATCGAGGACATTTCATGATGATGGCGTAGTCCTTGGATGCCCCGGCAGAGGTGTCGACGTTGCAGATGATGGCGCCCTTAAGGATCCCGCGGGGCAGTAGGACGTCTCCGATGGAGAGCATGGCGCGGCGATCGTAGTAATACTCATGGTAGAACTAGTCAGAAACTATAATAGAATAAGTTTGTGGGGGAGCCCCTGAGTGAACAGTTTTTGTATTTATGAATACATCAGTCCTTTTCATGATGAAATTACTTTGTAAGCGATGAATTTGTGTGAAAAATGAATAAGTTTTCAACTTTCGTTATGGTAAACAGCTTTTTGGCTTTTCTCCCTCTTTTTGTAAAAGAGACTTGGTGCCTTTCGACTCTTCCCATAGTTAAGGTCGTGAAAACTCAGAGTGTGGGCGAGCCAATTTTGATCACGCTAGTGAGCAAGGAGGCCGTAACCATCGGGGCATGGGTTTCCTATAGTCCTACCAGTTATACTTAGATTTTGTTCCCAAAATCCTAGCCCTCACGACTCGCTATGAGAAAAGAGGGAAAACTCAGAGAATGTTTGTAAAGATAACACAGAGAGTGTTTGCAAGATAAACATACTTATATCAGCCCCCGAGTGAGGTCCGACCCCTTGCTCTTTGCAGGGGTCGGAAGCCACTAAAGATTGGGGATTTTTAGAGACAAAACTGATAAGAAAGAGTATGTGTTTATTTAAGGGTAAAAGCGACGTAGTTGCTCAATGTTCCAGGCGTTGGTGAAGACCTCGCCGTCGTCGGTTTTCAACTTGTAGGCGTCTGGCCGGAGTACTTCCGCGATGATGTAGGGCCCCTCCTAGGGCGGGGAGAGTTTGTGAGGGTCCTTGTTGCTCTGTATAAGGTGGAGAACCAGGTCCCTGATGTTGAAGGCTCGGTCCCGCACCTGTTGGCTGTGGTACCGATGCAGCGCCTGCTGGTACTTGGCCAAACGGAGGAGGGCGATGTGGCGGGCTTAGTCTAGCTGGTCCATGGCATCTTCGTGGGATGCCTCGGCTCCCTATTCGTCGTATGCTCTGATTCTTGGCGCTCCATAGTCGAGGTCCATCGAGAGGACGGCCTTAGAACCATAGACCATGAAGAATGGTGTGTAGCCGGTGGCTCGGTGGGGAGTTGTCCTTAGGCACCAAAGCACCACAGGGAGCTCGGTGACCCAGCGTGCGCCGAACTTGTTCAACCAGTTGAAGATCCTAGGCTTGAATCCCTATAGGAGCATGTCGTTTGCGCGCTCGACCTGCCCGTTCATTCGGATATGTTGTTCATCATAGAATCGAATAAATTTCTTGTCAGTGAACTGTGTGTCGTTGTCTATGATGATGAAGTTCAGTACTCCAAAGCGATGGATGATGTCGAGGAAGAATAGCACAGCTTGCTCGGATTTGATGAAGGAGATCGATCGAGCTTCGATCCATTTTTGAACTTATCTACGGTGACAAGCAAGTGGGTGTAGCCTCCAGGCGCCTTTTTTAGAGGCCCAACCAGATCGAGCCCCCAAACCATGAAGGGCCATGTGATGGGGATCATCTGGAGTGCTTGGGCTGAGAGGTGAGTTTGCCGAGTGTAGTACTAGCACCCTTCGTAGGTGCATACGATTTGCTCGGCGTCGCCTACTGCAGTAGGCCAGTAGAAGCCCTATCGAAATGCATTCCCAACCAAGGTTCTAGGCGTGGTGTGGTGACCGTAGACCCCACCATGGATATTGCTCAGCAGAAGCTTCCCCTGTTCGACTGGGATATAGAGTTGTAAGATCCTAGTGTGGCTCCGTTTGTAGAGTTCGCCTTCTACAAGAACGAAGGATTTGGTGCGACGTGCGAGCCATCGAGCCTCCGTCTTGTCCGTTGGCAGTGTGTCATGGAGGAGGAAGTCGAGGTAGAGTGTTCTCCAGTTGTCTAGAGGGTCAAGCTCTATCGCTGGTTCCTCTTCAAGCTCCATGACCTCGGGGCCAGAGGGAGCCGTCAGTTGGTCAGCCCTCAGGCTAGATTAGATGGGCCATTGTCGGCCTATCCCGACCCTTCATAGTATACCGAGGGCTTATGTTGGTCGCTAGCGAAGATGCTCGTTGGCACCGGCTCTCGATCGAATGCTGCTTTTGTAAGTGTGTCATCTGCCTCGTTGAGGCGCCTTGGGATGTGGTTGAGTTTGAGGCCGTCGAATTTGTCCTCTAGCCGTCGGACCTCCTGGTAGTATGCAGCCATCTTGGCATTGTGGCAGCTAGACTCCTTCATGACTTGGTTGATGACCAGCTAGGAGTCGCCTCGGATGTCGAGGTGTCGGATGTCCAACTCAGTGGCGATGCATAGGCTATTGATGAGTGCTTCATATTCAGCCACATTATTTTATGAGGGAAAATGGAGACGAACCATGTACCTCATGTGGACCCCAAGGGATGACACGAAGACCAGCCCTGCATCAGCGCCCTTCTTCATTAGCAACCCGTTGAAGTACATCATCTAGTACTCTTGATCGACAACTACCGGTGGTGTCTGGACCTCGGTCCATTCAGCGATGAAGTCAGCCAACACCTAGGACTTGATCGCCATTCGGGAGGCATATGTGATGCCTTGATCCATCAACTCGAGTGCCCACTTTGCAGTTCTTCCTATGGCGTCCTGGCTCTAGATGACCTCGCTAAGGGGGAACGACGTCACAACTGTTATAGGATGTGATTTGAAGTAGTGGCGCAGCTTCCTCTTGGTGATGAGGATGGTGTAAAGGAGCTTCTAGAATTGGGAGTAGTGGGTTTTAGAGTTGGATAGTACCTCGCTGATGAAGTACATAGGGCGCTGCACCTTGAGACGTGCCCCTCTTCCTCCCGCTCTACTACTAGGGCAGCGCTGACCACTTGCATGGTGGCCGCTATGTATAGTAGGAGGGATTCTCCGTCGCTTAGAGGAACTAGGATCGAGGGCCTTGTCAGAAGTAGTTTGACCATGTCAAGCGCCTCCTAGGCCTCGGATGTCCACTTGAAGTGGTCGGCTTTCTTCAAGAGTCGATAAAGGGGGAGACCTTGTTTGCCAAGGCGTGAGATGAATCGGCTGAGGGCGGTGAGGCACCCTATGATTCGCTGAACCCCCTTTATGTTATGAATTGGGCCCATCCTTGTGATGGCTAAGATTTTCTTTGGGTTGGCTTCGATGCCACGCTCGGAGACGATGAAGCCGAGCAGCATACCCCTCAAGACCCCAAAAACACACTTCTTGGGGTTGAGTTTGATGCCATTCGCTCAGAGTTTTGCAAAGGTCTGCTCAAGATTGGCAACGAGGTGGTCAACCCGTTTGGATTTAACTCTAATGTCGTCAACATAGGCCTCAATAGTGCGCCCAATGAGGTCCCCGAAGCATTTGAGCATACAACGCTGGTATGTAGCCCCAGCGTTCTTCAGACCGAATGGCATTGAGACGTAGAAGAACGATCCAAAGGGGGTGATGAAAGACGTCGCAAGCTGGTCGGACTCTTTCATTACGATTTGATGGTAGCCAGAGTAGGCATCAAGGAAGCAGAGGGTTTCCCACCCCGAGGTAGAGTTGACTATTTGGTCTATGCACGGCAAAGGAAACAGATCCTTTGGACACGCCTTGTTGAGGCCCGTATAGTCTACACACATCCTCCATTTCTCGCTCTTATTTCGCACGAGAACGGGATTAGCTAACCACTCTAGGTGGTGTACTTCCCTGATGAATCCGGTGGCCGATAGTTTTGCTATCTCTTCCTCGATGGCTCTGCGCTTTTCCTTGTCAAAGCGACACAGACGTTGCTTCACCAGCTTGGAGCCTAGATGGATTTTTAAGGTATGCTTGGTGACCTTCCTTGGAATGCCAGGCATATCCGAGGGTTTCCACGCAAAGATATCTTTGTTGCCGCGGAGGAAGTCAACGAGCGCACTTTCCTATTCGGAGGAAAGCGTGGTACCAATGCGTATCGTTTTACCCTCAGAGCTGCTAGGTTCTATGAGGACCCCCTTAGAGCCCTCTACCGATTTGAATGACCCGGATGATTTCTTTGCGTCGGGCGCTTCTTTGGTGACCTCCTCCTTGAGGGCGGCGAGTTCCCCAGAGGCGACGATTGCTGTGGCGTGGCCGTAGCACTTGACCTCGCACTCATAGGCCCACTTGAAGGAGGTGCTAAAAGTGATGACCCCATGGGTGCCCGACATCTTTAGTTTGAGGTACGTATAGTTGGGGATGGCCATGAACTTCGCGTAGCATGGTCGTCCGAGGATGGCGTGAAAGGTTCCAAGGAACCCAACCACCTTGAAGGTGAGGGTCTTAGTCCTGTAATTGAACTGATCCCCAAAGGTAATGGGCAGATCGATCTGCCCGAGTGGCATGACCTGCTTCCCGGGTATGATGCCGTGGAAAGGCGCTCGGGTTGGGCGGAGGCGCGTCCGATCGACGCCCATCACGTCGAGCGTCTTGGCGTACATGATGTTGAGGCCGCTGCCTCTGTCCATCAATACTTTGGTGAGTCACTATGGACCGACGATCGGGTCGACCACCAGTGGATATCTCCCTAGGTGTGGGATGGTATCCGGATGGTCAGTCCGATCAAAGGTTATGGCAGATTCTGACCAACAGAGCAAGGGAGGTGTGGCCGGTTGGGCCGTGTAGACTTCACGGTGTGCGACCTTCTAACAACATTTGGAGTCGTAGGCCATCGAGCCTCCGAAGATCATAATCTAGCCATCTAGCATTGGAAAGCAGTCATCCTTCTCCTCGCCATCGTCCATAGTGGGGGTAGGTTCCTTCCCCTACTCTCCTTTGTTGGAGCTTCCGGACAATAACTTCCACATGAGGCCGCAGTCCTTGAGCAGATGCTTTACAGGAAAGGCGTGGCTCGGGCATGGCCCCTCGAGTAATTTTTTGAAGTGGTTCGAAGTGCCCTCCGTGGGCTTCTGACCACCCTTATGATCAGCAGCGGCCATGAGCGAGTCCTCGCGCCGTTGCTTCTTGTTCTTCCTTTTGGTAGAACGATTAGAGGTGCCTTCGCCGGTACCCTCGTCCCACCTCGCCTTGCCCTCAAGGTGATCAAAGATTGCTCTGACCACCTCTTCTCCTAAGGCATGGCTGGTGGCGATGTCCAGGAGTTACTTGGTGGTTCGTGGGCCCTTGCGTCCCAGCTTATGAACCAAGGACTCGCAGGTCATCCCGGATAGGAAGGCTCCTATCACGTCGACATCGGTGACGTTAGGGAGCTTGTTGCACTATCAGGAGAAGCACCGGATGTACCTACGGAGGGTCTCACTGGCCTTCTGACAGTAGTTCTTGAGGTCCCATGGGTTCCTAGGGTGCTTATACATGCCCTGAAAGTTTTCCACAAAGATCTCCTTCAGATCCGCCCAACTCTGGATTGTGTTGGATGACAATTGACAGGTGTTCCAGCCACACTTGTGCCGAATCGGCCAAGAATAGTGGAAGGTTGCGGATAATGAAGTCGTCATTATGCGCACCACCGGCTTGACAGGCAAGCCGATAGTCTTCAAGCCAAAGTCCGAGGTTTGTCTCCCCAGAGTATTTAGGGATATTGGTAGGTGGTCGATACCTTAGCGGGAACACAGCGTTGAGGATGTGCCGACTGAAGGCCTAAGGCCCTAGCAGGCCAGGGCTCGGGCTTCGGTCCTCGCCGCTGTCGTAGCGTCCGCCGCATCGAGGATGATAGCGCGGTGGGCTCCTTCCCTTGGGTCGCTATAGGTGCGCCTGCGGGCATCGATGGTGCTGCGTGCGTCGCGGTTGCGACCGAGACGCTGATGTATTTGGGTCGCAGCACGGTGCCTGCCACCTTATGGTGCTTGGTGGACTGATGCGTCCCTGCGGGATGCACCGAGGGCGTATGCTGGCTGGTGCCAAGCTCGCGTCGCCGGGACAATGAGCATTCCGCCTGCTGTGCCGCCACACGCTCGAGCAGCGTGCGTATTTCGCAGTGGGCCCGACGATCCTCGGGCGTTGCGGCCTCTAGAAGGCCATGAAGCAAGGCCGTTGCGGCGGCGATGTTCTGGCTTGCTCGAGTGAAGTGAGGAAGGGTTTCATCGTTGGTGATGATCCTTCAATTTACGTCACGGACCACGGCGTGTGCACGCCCACCGTTTCCACGGCGTTCGATCTCCTGATCGACCTCCACGTACTCCTGAACAAGCTGTTGTCCGGCTTCGTCTATCTCCCGCTTTCGAGCTCTCAGCTGCTCCACCCCTACGTGAGGCAGGGCCATTGTCCCCCCTTCGGTTCTGCTGCCGAGGTTGCCTGCCGAAGTAGTCTCCTCTGCGGAGACGCTTTTGACGTGTCCCTCAGGGGTTTCCGCCATGAAACATTCTCAGGAGGGGTGATGGCTCCCCCTGCTGGAGTCAGAGCCAGAGTCCGACCCCGGCCCCTCCGTGAGGAGGCCGTGGAGGGATTCCGTGACGCTTTCGATCATCCACACGAACTCGTTGTTCGCGGGAGGCGGGATCGCGCGCTGTGCCACAAGGTGGCTTATGGTCGCCGTGGCGTTGCGGAGACCGAACGGAAGCGTCGTTGAGGCGCTCCGTGCGGAGTGTTCCGGAGAGAGGGTGAGGTGGCGCGGGTCCTCCCTGGACGGCTGGGGTCCGAGGGAAACGCCGGGCTAGCGCTCAAGCCTCCCGTAGCTAGAGCTGATGGAGGGGAGGGACTGGATGGCGACATGAGCCAACGCCAACTCTCCCCCCACCGTGATGATGAAGTCCAGGTCACCGAAGCGCACGTGTGCGCCTGGGACCCAGCTGATTGCGTGGTTAGCCATCCGAGGCCTGATTTAGAACGCACAAAGGCCCCTACCTAACGCGCCAACTGTCGGTGTTTCGAACAAGGCATCGCGATAACATATTGAAGGGAAATTAAGAGTCAAAATCTACTTTTGTCTAACCTTGATCAAAATAAGAAGAAGGACTATGTTCGTTCTCTTGAGAGGTAGACACAAGCATCATTAGCATTCGATTGACCAAGGCCATCGCGATAACACTACAATTAATACAGCTAACCTTGAGACGAAATATCCTATTTTTCTTTGGTTCAAAAGTAAGATACTCCCTTCGTCCCAAAATAAATCAACATATAGAGTTGCTCTAAGTCAAATCTAAAGTTTGATGGAATTTGTATATATGAGCACAAATATTTATGATATCAAAATAGTAGTATTATATACACTGTGAAATACAATTTCATGTAGCATTTATTTGTGGTTATATATGTTGGTACTTCTTAGTTGTTACTGTAAATTTAGTCAAATTTGAAATAGTTTGAGTTAGGAAACTCAAGAAGTTGAATTAGTTTAGAACATGGTAGTAGCCTATTTTTCTTCTTCTAGTAAGCACAAAAGTTCAACTGAAATTGAGTTTTTTTTTCCTACCAATTTCTCTGGTTTTTGTAAAGTGATATGGACTCATTGGATGGAAAATTTGTGTGGGAGGACAAATGAAAGCAGCCGAAGGTCGCTGCAACATCGTGCTGTTCGCCTTCCACGCGCGCGCGCGCAGCTGCAGATTCGAACAGTAGACGTATAGCTCACAAATCACGCAATACATTAGTCCATAATATACCCTACTAGCTAGTAATAGGGCGTCCGTGTTCGTACTATTTCACGCCCGACTCGTGAAGTCGAGGTGATGTCAATGTCCTTCTCTGAGCGAACGAGCAGTCTGTTCGCGTGCTCGTAAACGATCGTAAATTTCCAGTCAGAAATAATATTTTTCTTTTACACCAAACCAGCCAACAATAAATAATCTATAATCGTTTACGGCCTCCCGAACAGGCTGAAGATTTGCTTAGAGCGAGAAAGCTGGTATTATTATTTATTATAATAAAAACTGAGCGTGAAGTGGAAAGGAATTGCATCGTTCTTGTCCGGGCAGAGCTGAGCTGACCGAAGCAGTTCTTGCTTTGATCCGTACGTCCTTGTGGGTCCAGACAGAGTACGCACCTGATCCACCAATGAAATCTGTACTGCTGGAGACCTTGGAGTGTACTAATCCTGGTTTTTTTTTCTATGTTTTTATACGGCCACACAAGCGCCGTATGTGTACTTAAGCCTTAATTAAGGAGTAGTACTTTATTATATCTTCATCAGAGTGACAGCTCTATCCATCCATCTTCTACCTGTGTTGTGTTAAGCTAGGCTGCGAGGCGTCTAAACTAAACTTTAATTAAACCCTGACATCCAAGCAGAGCTAAGATGAGTTATAAAAAAAACAGAGCTAAGGGTGTGTTTAGTTGGGGAGGTGAAAATTTTTAGGTGTCACATCGGATATGTCGGAAGGATGTTGGAAGGGGTTTTTGGATACTAATAAAAAAACAAATTACAGAACCCATCAGGAAACTGCGACACGAATCTAATGATACTAATTAATCGGTCATTAGCACATGTGGGTTACTGTAGCACTTAAGGCTTTTCATGGACTAATTAGGCTTAAAAGATTCGTTTCGCGATTTTGCCGAGAACTGTGTAATTAATTTTTTTTCCGTCTACATTTAGTTCTCCATACATGTGTCCAAACATACTCTTTTACGGTAGGAGGAAAAAAAAAAGAAACTAAACACACCCTAATTGAGCTTCTGCGCGGCGTATATCCAATAATAACCCGAGGGAGGAGAGGTCGCCACGCGCATCAAGCGCTCCGAAACAAAATCCAAACTCAAATGCAACGCCAACTCATATCGACCGTCATGCACAAGAAACGCGGAATTGAAAACGCATCAGGCCTCCACTAGCTGGCATACAAGGAGTACTATATACTAGTACTTTCTCTTTGTCCTCACGTCTGCTCGTCTCACAGCATGGTCGTTTTATCGGTTACAGTATAGTATTTTTCTCTCACAATAAATTAGCATTAATAAAGTTTATTAGCTTAGGAACCCGTCAGCGAACAGACTGTTAATCGGGACAATCAGCTTGAATTAGATGGGTTAATTAGCTAGACCCGGGGTCCCTACCGACTGCCTGATTGCTCCCGTTTATTTGTTTATAAGAAAAATGGAAGGAGACTGATTCATCGTGCTCGTATCGCATTATCTGACAGCCTATTTATTTGGCTGTGGCATATCCTAAACGATCGTAAATTTTTAGTCAGAATAGTATTTTTCTCTCACATAAACCAGCCAGTCGTACTTTTTCACGAACCAACAACGATACAAACCAGCCAACCGAACAGACTATCAATTGTACTCCGAGTAGTTGTACTGCGAGTAGTTGGGTAGTAGCACAATTATTAATTAATTATTAATCGGCTGCAGGCGGTTAGCTGTGATCGGGAGGGCTACGCTGAGCGCCTCTGCCTCCACTTGGCTGATGGCTATCGGTTCCGACTTCTTTGATTCTTTCTTCTAGAACCGTACCGAGGGCTGGGCGGCGCCGTTCCACTTGCAGGGCAACCCCCGTGGCTATTGGCTACGTAAATGCGATCGGCGTGCACTCTCTCGCGTCTTGCGTGCGCGCCATGTGGTTTCCGAGGCTTCGAGCCCCGCTGGCTGGGTCGGCTTGGGCTCTGCCTCCCCCGGTGCCGCACGCAACACATGTCCGCCATGTGTTCCACCGCGATAGCGCCGGGCCGCCGGCCAATCTTACGGTCGTCCCGATACCAAGGGCGTGTTTGGGTGTACGCTGGAGCGGAGCCGGGAATTATAATTAATTAGGAGGGCCACTCAAAAAAAGTCAACATGAAAAACAGAGGTAGCTCAGCTCGTGGTACTTGTTGGGCGTCTATGTTAATTCATTAAGGTTCTTGTATTTTTTTTATATGTAGTATATCCTAGAATCTAAGGCGATATTGTTTCAATGGTAAGAAACATGCCCGTTGATAGTAAGACATCTAGGAAAACTTTGTAAATCTTGAGTACCGACTCACACGAGTGGATGTAGCGGTGGGGCGAGTGAGGCTCAAGCCCCTCCTACCACCTCGGTGACTATGGAGCCCCTCCTAATTTATTTTAGACATGAACGAAAAATGAGGGGCTTTAGAGGACGAAGATGACTTCAGCCCCCTCTTCTATTAAATTCTAGATCTGTCGTTGCCAACTCATTTGTTCGGAGATGCTCGTATGAACGATTTTATTTAGCCTGTTTGGCTGATTGTCACGACCACTGGTCCAGCAGCAGCTGCTGCATGAGTATTGCTGACAATATGAAACTTTTGGATGGATGAAAGCTGCAGCTGCAACTAGCATCAGAGGAAGCTCATTATCTATTTGTGTTTTGTATAATTTTATTATCTAGGGAGGGTCCGAACGTTCATGTACTACTCTTCTGAGCATCTAGGGCGTCGCTAAGGCATGTCGTATTAAATATTTTTCTACTTTAATACAAAGACGCGCAAACCTTTTGCGTGATCGACAAAAAATTATTATCTCCTCGAGTGTCTTGTGTTCACCCTGCCACTCGAGGTTGTCGGTCCTATGAGTGCCGACCGCATGAGTATGCTGCAGGGCGGGGTAAGACCAAGGCCTGTGCTACAGACCGGAACAAAAGTGGCATCTGAAGAACAATGAATTTTGTATATTCTCCCTCTTAATATAAATAAAAATTATAAAGTTATACTAGTAAAAAAAATTGTTGTGAAATGTTAGGGGAGAGGGGGCATGGCCCCTGCCAGCCCCCTTAGCTTTGCCGGTGGATCTACGCCCCAGCTGGGCCACATTTTGCCTTGTCGTGCCGCGCATGAGCTATCACACTTCATTTTCGGCTAAAGTGCGCCGATTCTATGGATCCGATTTACTCATTAGATTTGGCCGGTGATCGCGAGAGGTGGAATGCAAGCGGGAAAAAAGACATCGTCGTCCTGGTTTAGATGAGGAAACATGAAGTCGCCTTGTATGAGAGGAGGGGGTTAACGCCAAAGGAAGGGGGATGGTCTCCATAATGCGCTCGTCGTGCTTGTCTAGCTCCTGACTGATCAGAGTCAGTAGTCCGTCGCCATGGCCGGCGGGCACTTCCACCGCACCGCACTGGCCGGCGCTCCCCCCGCTCCGCCCTAGCCGAAGCTTGGCCCGACACTGAGCATCCTTTGCCGCCTCCTCTCCGCTGCCCCCGCGCGTCGCCGCCGATGATGAAGCCATCACCGCCTCCACCGCCTTGGCCTTGGCCTCTTGCCGCCTCACATTGGGTTCTAGCAGAACCCCATAGATGTACGACCTTGCATTTGGGGCCTTGCCGCAGCTCCTCCGGTATTTGTAATAGTGGAGAACGCTGTTAAACCTGGATTTGCATTCCTCCTGCCTCTCGAGGTCGTCGACCCTACGAGCGCCGACAACCTGAGTATGCTGTAGGGCGTCATGGTAAGACCAAGGCCTCCGATAATTTTTTTTATTATAAAATGTCAGGGGGGGGGGGGCATATGGCCCCTGCTAGCCCCCCTTAGCTTCGCCACCGGATCTACTCCCCGGCTAGGCCACGTTTTGCCTTGTCGTGACACGCATGAGCTATCACACTTCATTTTTCATGTAAAGTGCGGCCAATTCTATGGGCCCGATTTGCTCGTTAGATAGTTAGGGATGAAAACTAATAGAAATTGACAGGAAAATCTCTCTTCTATTGACATAAATCAAATTCGAAAAATGTAGGATGAAAAATAAAATCAGGATATATGTGAACATAGGTAGAGAAATATAGATGGGGAGTCAACAATTTTAAGTTAGAATCAAATGATCTGGTCTTCACACAACAATACACACGTATGAAGTGATCAGTCAAATATACACTTTGTCTAATGTTTTAACACGTTAACATGCATAACGGTGATTAGCACCTGCTTGTACGGTCAATGCCCTAGAACTTGTTCATGTATTAACATAGTATAAGAGTGTATAATTGTTGGGTATATCCTGCATATTTTGAAAATGGTAAACATGGGTTCATCTCAGAAAACAACAGGATCCCACAAAAAGACATGCAGAAATACCCATCTTGTGCTTCTCGTATTTTTCTGTAAATACGAAAACGAGCAGGACAATGAGACAGGATTTTTTCCATTCATTTTCATCCCTACTTGCAATATATATATTAAATTTAAATATTCGGATAAGATAGGAGTTCTCCTTTTTTTTTAAAAAAAATAGCTAGCTATGATTACAAGTCAAAGACCTGCCCATGACCACGAGTCCATAAAGAACGAAGGGTCTATTCGACTGATATTAAAGCCGATTGATAAATCACTGTTTTGGTGTAAGAAAAATAGGCTGATAAGTTCAAGCCAACGTGCCCGAAAATCATATACCTGTTCCGGTTCATACGCACTCTTTGCCGGGACATGAAAGCCTCGTCAGAATCGTGTGCTCTCTCTTCTCTGCTTCCCAAATCCCAATCCCCGGGCTTTGCACCCTCGAGCTCCGATCCCGACGCCGTAAACGAGCCAAACCGAAGCTTGGGCGCGTACGTGGCGCGGCCTTTTAAGGCAGGCAGTTGCTGCAGCTCCGCGCGCGCGCGGGACAGGTCAAACCAAACTCGCGCGAGTCGCGACGCCACACCCCCCGGCCCGCCCGCCCCACGTCCCCCTCAACCGTCCGTCGGCCTCAACGCGGCGAAGCAAACACACAGATGAGCTGCTAGCTGCCCGAACCCCGTCCGCATCCGCTTCCCTTGTCTTAAAAGGCTCCGGCGCGCAGCCCCACCGCCTGATCACAAATCGCCCACTTGGTTCGGTTACCGATTACCGATCATCAGCGCTGGCCGCCCGCCCATGGAGAAGAAGCTGCTGCTGCCGCTGGCGGTGGCGCACAAGCACGCGCACGGAGGCGGCGGCGGGGCGGAGCGGATGTGGGCGCGGCCGTGGCGGTGGGCCAAGACCGCCTTCTTCCTCGCGGCCATGCTCGCGTCGCTCCTGCTCGTCTGCGCGCCGCCGCTGCTCGTCGTGCTCCTCGACCTCGCGCTCCCGCCGGCGCTCCTGTCCGCGACCCTCCGCGCCGGCGGAGGCGGCGGCGCCGGCGACGGGTCGTTCGCGCCGGCGGTCGTGGCCCAGGCGCGGGCGTTCGACTTCCGCTCCTCGCTCGTCGACCTGCCCGCCGTCTCCGCGGCGCGCGCGCTGCTCATCCTCTGTTAGTATCTATCCGTCCACTCCAGATCGCCTTTCGAAATTCGAATTCATCCGTGAGCTCAGCTGAACTGACCGCTTCTCGTGTCGTGGCATGGCACTATGGCAGGCGCGTACGTGGTGTGCGGCGGAGGCGGCGCGTACCTAGGGGTGGTGGTGGCGTGCGCGGCCGGGTCCGTGTCCTACGTGCTCGCCAAGGCCGCCGCCGTGCTGCCGCGCCGCGCAGGGCCGCAGGCGGGTGCGGGTGGTGACGCTCGCGCCGCCAGCCCGGAGGCCATGCTCCTGCTCTCCCTGGCGCTCGCCGCCGCGCACCTCGCCGCGGCGTACCGGACCAGCTGCCGCGAGCGCCGGCGAATGCTCGTGTACAGGATCGACGTCGAAGGCGCCGTGAGTACCATCGCAACGCAACCAATTCTCTCCATCCGCGTTACCTTCCGTGTGCTGCGAGTTGCACGCGCTTCTCTGCCGAAA